>NW_028120933.1:0-14000 GCF_965183815.1 Platalea leucorodia
AGCCCTTATACACACAGCCCTTATACACACATCCCTTATAGACGCATCCCTTATACACGCAGCCCTTATACACACAGCCCCTATACACACATCCCTTATAGACACAGCCCTTATAGACACAGCCCTTATACACACAGCCCCTATACACACATCCCTTATAGACACAGCCCTTATAGACACAGCCCTTATACACACAGCCCCTATACACACATCCCTTATAGACACAGCCCTTATACACACAGCCCTTTTGTACGCACAGCCCCTATACACACATCCCTTATAGACACAGCCCTTATACACGCAGCCCTTATACACACAGCCCTTATAGACACAGCCCTTATACACACAGCCCTTTTGTACGCACAGCCCCTATACACACATCCC
Organism: Platalea leucorodia; assembly: GCF_965183815.1. Taxonomy (NCBI): domain Eukaryota; kingdom Metazoa; phylum Chordata; class Aves; order Pelecaniformes; family Threskiornithidae; genus Platalea; species Platalea leucorodia. Next base: position 385 of record NW_028120933.1, read on the forward strand.
TTATAGACACAGCCCTTATACACACAGCCCCTATACACACATCCATTACACACGCAGCCCTTATACACACAGCCCTTTTGTACACAGAGCCCCTATACACACATCCCTTATAGACACAGCCCTTATACACACAGTCCCTATACACACATCCATTACACATGCAGCCCTTATACGCACAGCCCTTACACACGCAGCCCTTATACGCACAGCCCTTACACACGCAGCCCTTGTACACGCAGCCCTTACACACGCAGCCCTTGTACACGCAGCCCTTGTACACACAAGCCGCTGTGCACGCTCCCTCTATACACGCAATCCCCTATACGCATATATACGCCACCCTTACACACGCGTACGTGCCCCTTACACCCCCCACCCCCCCCCCTTAGGCGCTTGCACGCCGCCCCGGCACGCCCACGCCTCCCTCGCACACCCGTACACCTCCCTCGCACGCGCACCCCCCGATACAGGTCCCTCGCGCACACGTACGCCTCCGTTACACCCGTACATCTCCCTTACGCGCACGTCCCCCATACACGCCCGTCCCTCCTACACCCGCCACGCGCCCCCTCGGGCACGCCGCGCGCGGCCCCGCGCTCGCCAGACGCCCCTCACGCGCCCCTCGCCCGCCCCTCGCCCGCCCCGCCGACATCCCCCGCGCGTACGGCCACGTCCCTGCAGACGCGGGCCCCGTACGCGCGCCGCACACGTGCCGCGCACACCCCGACACCCCCCGTGCACAGCCCCGCGCAGAGGGGCAGCGCGGCGTGCGCACACCCCCGCAGGTACACCCCGTAGCCCGGACCCCTTATGTGCACCCCTATACGCCCAGATCCTGCACGTACACCCCGTAGCCCGGACACCTTATGTGCACCCCTATACGCTCAGATCCCTTATGTGCACCCCTATACGCCCAGATCCCTTATGTGCACCCCTATATGCTCAGATCCTCCATGTATACGCCATACCCTGGATCCCTTATGTGCACCCCTATATGCTCAGATCCTTTATGTACACCCCATACCCCAGATCCCTTACGTGCACCCCTATATGCTCAGATCCTTTATGTACACCCCTATACCCTTACACCCTTTATGCACACCCCTACACCCTCAGATCCTGCACGTACATCCCCTATACGCTCACATCCTTCACGTACACCCCTATAGGCTCACCCCCTTTATGTACACCCCTATATGCTCCCCCCCTCCATGTGCATCCCCCATACGCTCGCCCCCTCCATGTGCATCCCCCATACGCTCGCCCCCTTTACGTACATCCCCTATACGCTCGCCCCCTCCATGTGCATCCCCCATACGCTCACCCCCTTTATGTACACCCCTATACGCTCGCCCCCTCCATGTGCATCCCCCATACGCTCGCCCCCTTTACGTACATCCCCCATACGCTCGCCCCCTCCATGTGCATCCCCCATACGCTCACCCCCTTTACGTACATCCCCCATACGCTCGCCCCCTCCATGTGCATCCCCCATACGCTCGTGCCCCCTTTACGTACATCCCCCATACGCTCGCCCCCTCCACGCGCACCCCTCCACGCTCGGCCCCGCGTGCCGCACGCGCCCCAGACCCCGCGCACGCTCGTGCCCACGCGTGGGCCGGCGGGGGGTGGGGGGGGGTGGGGGTGTGAGTTACCCTCCCCCCTCCCCCTCCCCCCCCCGTTCCCACGGCCCAGCCCCCCCGCCCCTGCATTATTCATGGCCCCAATTAGCGCCCGCCCGCCGGCCCGCCCGGCCTCGTTGTTTCATGACCCGCGGCGATGGGAGCGCGGCCGGGGCCCCCCCGGCCCCCCCGGCCCCCCCGGCCCCCCCGGCCCGGCCCGGATCGATGCGGGGATCAATGGGGCCGCTTTGATCCGCCGGCCCCGCCAGGATAACGAGGGGCCGCCCCGGGCGGGGGGCGGGACGGGGGGGCTGGGGGGCCCCGGTGTGTGCCCCGCTGTGCACCGCTGTGCACCGGTGTGCCCCGGTGTGTGCCCCGGTGTGTGCACCGGTGTGCACCGGTGTGTGCCCCGGGTGCCCCGGGTGCCCCGGCGGGGGCGCGGGGGTCCCCACGCGTGTGCGGCGCCCTGCAAAGCCGGGCACGGGCGTGCAACGCCGTGCAACGCTTGGCACGGGTGTGCAGCATCCTGCAATGCCGGGCACGGGTGTGCAACACCCTGCAAAGCCGGGCATGGGTGTGCAACGCCGTGCAACGCTTGGCACGGGTGTGCAGCATCCTGCAATGCCGGGCACGGGTGTGCAACGCCCTGCAATGCCAGGTGCGGGTGTGCAATGCCGTGCAACACCGGGGACGGGTGTGCAGCATCCTGCAATGCCGAGCACGGGTGTGCAATGCCGTGCAACGCTTGGCACGGGTGTGCCGCATCCTGCAATGCCGGGCACGGGTGTGCAACACCCTGCAATGCCGGGCACGGGTGTGCAATGCCGTGCAACGCCGGGGACGGGTGTGCAGCATCCTGCAATGCCGGGCACGGGTGTGCAATGCCGTGCAATGCCGGAGACGGGTGTGCAGCATCCTGCAATGCCGGGCACGGGTGTGCAATGCCGTGCAACGCCGGGGACGGGTGTGCAGCGTCCTGCAATGCCGGGGACAGGTGTGCGATGCTGTGCAATGCTGGGCGCGGGTGTGCAGCATCCTGCAACGCCGGGGACGGGTGTGCATCATCCTGCAACGCTTGGCACGGGTGTGCAATGCCCTGCAATGCCAGGGACAGGTGTGCAATGCTGTGCAATGCCGGGCACGGGTGTGCAGCGTCCTGCAACGCTTGGCACGGGTGTGCAACGCCGTGCAAAGCCGGGCAGGCGTGTGCACACCCGTGAGCACGGGGTGGATTTTTGGCTCTGAGCTGCAAGGGGAACCGGTGCCCTGCTGGGGATGTGGGCGCCCCTATAGCACCCCTATAGAGCTGTGCAGCCCCGCCGTCTACGCGTATGCAGCCCCGCTATATAGAGCCACGCATCCCCACCGTACAGAGGTACGCAGCCCCGCTATAGGCAGCTATACAGCCCCACCGTATAGCGGCATACGGCCTCACCAGGCGAGCCCGCGCCGCCGGAGCTCTGCAGGGACGCGGCGACAGCGGCAGCGGCACGAGGGGTCCGTATGGCGTGTCTATAGGGGAAGGCAGCCGTCTGCACCCAACAGGACGAGCAGCCTGTACGGGCTGCGTGTTATCACACGCTCTGTAAATATAGATCCCGCTATAGAAACAGCGTCAGCCTATAGAGGAAGCATGCCTATGTAAACATATTTTTAAGGGGAGGATGAAGGTAAGCGCCTGCAGCAGCTATACATCCCTCTATAGAGGGCACCGACTCTCCGTAGCGCCTCTGAATAAACAGCATAAACAGAGCGCTATAGGAGTTGTACCCTATAGCTATTTGCAGAGGGATGACATCCCGCGGGCGGCACGGCTGCACGAGCGCTGCGCCTATACGTGCCGCGCGAACGCGCCGAGGTGGTGCCGCGCGTCCCCGTGTAGCCACGGCGTCTGTGCGATGCATCTATAGGTATTTCTGCACAAACAGCAGCCGAGAGCCGGGAGATCCGTGCGGGAAGCGACGGCAGCGGCGCGGGAGCCCCGGCCCCTATGTTCTGCCGCAAAGGTGGCATACGCACCGTATAGGCGCCTCTGTACCGCGCCTACATCGAGGGCCGCTCCTACAGCTCGGCCGGCGGCGGGGACGCATCCCTGCGGACCCTATAGAGCTGTCGGGGACGGGAGCGTGTGCGTACGGACCGTGCATAGGGGATGGGGAGAGTGAGGAGCGTGCCCATAGGTGCTGCGCATAGGGGAAGGTGACAGGGATCGCAGCACGTCCACGCAGACCGTGCATAGGGGACGGGGACGGTGACAGCAGCGTGGCCATACGTACTGTGCGTAGGGGACGAGGATACGGACAGTGCATAGGGGATGGGGGTGGTGATAGCAGCATGTCCATACGTACCGTGCATAGGGGATGCAGACAGCAACAGCAGCGTGTCCGTACGGACTGTATGGACCGTGCATAGGGGATGGGGGGGCCGTATGGACCATGCATAGGAGATGGGGGGGCCATACAGATCGTGCATAGGGGATGGGGGAACCATATGGACCATGCATAGGGAATGGGGGGTCCGTATGGACCATGCATAGGGGATGGGGGGACCATACAGATCATGCATGGGGAATGGGGGGACCGTATGGACCATGCATAGGGGATGGGGGGACCATACAGATCATGCATGGTGAATGGGGGGGCCGTATGGACCATGCATAGGAGATGGGGGGACCCTACAGATCGTGCATAGGGGATGGGGGAACCATATGGACCATGCATAGGGAATGGGGGGACCGTATGGACCATGCATAGGGAATGGGGGGACCGTATGGACCATGCATAGGGGATGGGGGGACCCTACAGATCGTGCATAGGGGACAGGGACGGCGATAGCAGCGTGTCTGTACTGACCGTATGGACCACGCATAGGGGATGGGGGGACCATACGGATCGTGCATAGGGGATGGGGGAACCATATGGACCATGCATAGGAGATGGGGGGTCATATGGACTGTGCATAGGGGATGGGGGGGCTGTACAGATCGTGCATAGGGGATGGGGGCGGGCATATGGCCCATGCATAGGGGACGGGGGGGGGGGGGGCCATATGGACCCTGCATAGGGGATGGGGGGGCCGCATGGCCCCTGATTAGGGGATGGGGGGGCTGTACAGATCGTGCGTAGGGGACTGGGGGGCCACATGGACCATGCATAGGAGATGGGGGGACCCTACAGATCGTGCATAGGGGACGGGGGGGCCATAGGGACCCTGCACAGGGGATGGGGGGGCTGTACAGATCGTGCATAGGGGACGGGGGGGGGTCCATATGGCCCCTGCATAGGGGACGGGGGGGCCATAGGGACCCTGCATAGGGGACGGGGGGGCCATAGGGACCCTGCTAGGGGACGGGGGGGCTGTACAGATCGTGCATAGGGGACGGGGGGGGGTCCATATGGCCCCTGCATAGGGGCCGGGGGGGGCGCACATCAAAGCGCCGCCGCCGGGCGGATCCGGTCCCGCCGCGCCGCGGACCCGCGTGGCCGGGGGCTGTTTGCGCTGGCGGCTCCCGGCGGGGCGGGGCGCCGGTAATTAGCCCTTCCCGGCTGATTAATGCGGGGGGGGGGCACCCGCGGGGGGGGGTCAGCGCGGCCCCCCCCTCCACGGGACCCCTGCCAGGCGCCGATTAACCCCGGCGAGGGCCGGGGCCTTAATTGCGCGCCCCCTCGCACACGCGTGTGCGCGCGGCGCCGGCACGCGGAGGCCGGCACGCGGCCAAACCCCCGCCCGCGTTCACACGCGTGCAAGCCGGACCCCGCGGCGGTGCGGGGGGCCCACGCTCGGCACCAAACCGCGGGCGTGCGACACGCGGCGACGCCGGGCCGGGCCGGCGCGGGTGACCCCCGACCCCCGGCCACCGGCTCCGTACGTGCCCATAGGGCCCGCGGCCGGCACCGGCCCCTCGCCAGCCCCCGCCGCCCCGGGGGTCCCCCGGCCGCGAGATGGAGAATTCCCGGCCGCGCCGCGGTGCCGCCGCCGGCCCCGGCTCCATATTTCTTCATTTGGAGCCACTTTATTCCTGACGCCACTTTTACTTAAGCGCTTCGCGTGTGCGGCCCGAGCCGCCGACGCGGTGGCGGCGGGGGGAACCGGCGTGTGCCACCCCCCCGCCCCGGTCCCGGGGGGACCCGCGCCCTTCGCTCGCCACCGCCGGCGGCTCGCTGGCGTGCCGGGGGGGCGGCGGGCGGCCGGTGGCGGTGCAAGGGCGCGAGCGGCGCAAGGGCAGGGTGGCGGTGCAAAGCCGAGACGCCGAACCGAAGGCGAGACGCCGGTGCGAGGCCGAGATGCCGGCGTAAAGCCGAAGCAGCGGTGCAAAGCCACGGTGGCGCAAAGCCAAGAAATCGGAGCAAAGAGAAGGCGCCGGTGCAATGCCGGGATGCCGGGGCAAGGGCGAGCTGACAGCGCAGAGCCGAAATGCCGGTGTAAAGCCGCGGCACCGACACAAAGCCAAGATGCCGGTGCGACGCCGAGGTGCCGGTGCAAAAGCAAGATGCCGGTGCAAGGCCGAGATGCCGATTTAAAGCCGAAGCGTGGTGCAAAGCCGTAGCGGCAGTGCAAAACCAAAGCCTTGCACCGAGGCCAAGACGCCGGGGTAAATCAAGATGCCGGTGCAAAAGCACGGTGCCGGCGGAAAGCCGAAGCGCCGGAGCAAAGCCGTGGTGGTGCAAAGCAAAGGGGGCGCAGGGCCAAGGCGCCGGTGTAAAGCCGAGGCGCCGGCGCACCAACAAGGTGCCGGCGGGGGGGAACAGGGCCGAGGGTGCCCGGCACCGGCCGTTCCGGGGTTCGGCTGCGGCGCGGGGTGGGGGGGGCTCCGGCGGCGCCCCGGTGCCGGCCGGCAGCGCCGGAGGGGCGAGCGGCCCCGGCAGCGCTCGGGCCAGGGGGGTGCCGACGGGCGCTGGAGGGTGCCGGCGGTGCCGGGGGGGCGTCGCGGAGGGTAACGCCGAAAGCCGGGCGCTAATTCCCGGCATCGATCAGGCGGGATGAGAGCAATAAATTATTGTGACAAGATGCAACTCTCGCGCCGATCGATCGGGCGCTGGGCGGCCGCGCACCGGCTCCGGCACCGGCTCCGGCACCGGCCTCGGCCCCGCGGCCCCACACGCGTGGGGCGTCCGCGCGTCCCCGCCGTGGCGCGGGGGGCAAAGGCGGGGGGGGTCCGACGGGGGGGGGGGCGGCGGGGCGCGCGCGGAGTGGGCGTGCAAGGGAAGGCGGCGCGCGCGTGCGAGGGCGTGCGGAGCGCGCGTGCGGGGCGTGCGGAGCGCACGTGCGGGGCGCACGTGCGGGGGTGCACGGGGTGCGCGTGCGCACGAGCGCACGCCTGCAGGGGCGCGCGGAGCACACGCGCAAGGGCGTGCAGAGCACGCGTGCCCGGGCGTGCAAAGCACGGGCGCGAGGGTGTGCAGAGCGCGCTTGCACGGTGTGCGCGGAGCGCACGTGCAAAGGCATGCAGAGCACACGTGCATGAACGCGTGGAGCGCGCTCGCAAGGGCGAGCAGAGCACAGACGTGCGGGTGTGCAGGGCGCGCGTGCCCGGGCGTGCAGAGCACACACGTGCGGGGGCGCCGAGCACGCGTGCACGGGGGCGCCGAGCACGCGTGCAAAGGCGCGCAGAGCGCACACGCAAGGGCGTGCGGAGCCCGCGTGCCCGGGCGCGTGCCACGCGTGTGCAAACCCGCCGCCGTGGGCGTGCAAGCCCCGTGTCAGCACGTAGGGATTCGCGTGCGATCGCACGCGTGAGCTCGCCCAGCGCCAGCCCCCCCCGACCGCCCGGCGATTCGGGGTCCCCCGTGCCCCCCCCGCCTGCCGCAGCCCCCCCGGGGTTTTGGGTTCAAACCGGCTCGTTTTGGGTTGAAGAGGAGGCCCAGCCGCTCCCAGCCAGCCCCCCCGCGCTCCCCAGTCCGCGGCACTGGTGGCACTGGTGGCACTGGGGGGGTGCAGACCCTGCGGCACACGCGTCGCACGCTGGGCGGGGGGGGGTTGTGCCCGTGCACACGCGTGTGTCCCCTGCACGCAGCAGCGCCGAGCCCCCCCCCCCACTGCTCTGCACCCCGGTCACGCGTCGCGCCCTGCGCCGCATTGTGCAGCCCCCCCGCGCCCCCCGCTATAGGGCCGGGGGTCTGTAGGGTTATGGGGGGCTGCGGGGCTGCGGCCTGGAGGGCCGTGAGTCTGGGGTCTGTGGGGGCGTGCGGGGCCGGGGGGGGGTCTATGGGGTCTGTAGGGGCCTACGGGGTCTGCGGTGCCTATGGAGCGTAATGGGGTCGGGGGGGGCTCTATAGGGTCTGTGGGGGTCGGGAGGGCTCTGTAGGGTCTGTAGGGGTCTATGGGGTCTGTGGGGGCGTATGGGGTCAGTGGGGTCTATGGGGCGGGGGGGTCTATGGGTCTGTAAGGGTATATAGGGTTGGGGGGGTGTATGGGCTCTATGGGGTCCGTAGAGGTATATGGGGTCGGGAGAGCTCTATAGGGTCCGTGGGGTCTGCGCTGCCGTGTGGCATCGGGGGGGTGTCTATGGGGTCTGTAGGGGTCTATGGGGTGGGGGAGTGTATAGGGGCTGTGGGGCGTACAGGGGCTGGGGGCTGGGGGGCTCCGGGGCCATAGGGGCCGGGGGCTGGGGGGCTCCGGGGCCATAGGGGCCGGGGCTATAGGGGCCGGGGCCATAGGGGCCGGGGGCTGCGGGGGCCGCGGGCGGCCGCGGGCGCTGATGGATTCTCGCACTTGTCTCTTAATCTCCGGCGCCGATCGATTCGCTATTTCCCTTTGTTGCCAGAAACTTCGATCCTGGCCGGGGCCGGGGCCGGGGCCGGGGCCGGGAGCGGGAGCGGGGCCGGGGGGCGGCGGGGCCGGGGGAGCGCGGGCGGGGCCGCCCCGAGGCGGCGGCGATGGGCGCAGGGACGCGGGACCGGACCCGGCTCCTCCAGGAGAAACTTCGCAACTCACCGCGGGGCGGCTCCGCATCGGGCCCGGCTCCGCTCCGCGACGGCGGCGGGGACGCTCCGGTGCCGGGGCCGCTGCCCGGGGGCCGCTGCCGCTGCCGGGGGGCCGGAGCCCGCCGGGAAGGTCCGTGGTGTCCGCGCCGGGGCGGCGGGGAGGGAGCCGGGAGGGAGCCGGGAGGGAGGGGAGGGAGCCCCGGGGATGCAGGGAGCGGGGTCCGGGGGGAGCGGGGATGCAGGGAGCGGGGTCCGGGGGGAGCGGGGATGCAGGGAGCGGGACGGCGGGGATGGAGCCGGGACGGCGGGGAGGGAGCCCCGGGGATGGAGGGAGCGGGGTCCGGGGGAGCGGGGATGGAGGGAGCGGGGTCCGGGGGCAGCGGGGATGCAGGGAGCGGGGATGGAGCCCCGGGGATGCGGGGACCGGGGTCCGGGGGAGCGGGGATGCAGGGAGCGGGGATGGAGCCCCGGGGATGCGGGGACCGGGGGAGCGGGGATGGAGCCCCGGGGATGCAGGGAGCGGGGTCGGGGGGAGCGGGGATGGAGGGAGCGGGGTCCGGGGGGAGCGGGGATGGAGGGAGCGGGGTCCGGGGGAGCGGGGATGCAGGGAGCGGGGATGGAGCCCCGGGAATGCGGGGAGCGGGGTCGGAGGGGACGGAGCCGGGATAGAGGGGATGGAGCAGCGGGGATGGAGCGACCGGGAGCGGGGATGGAGGGAGCGGGGTCGGGGGAACCGGGGATGGAGGGGCCGGGGTCGGAGGGAGCGGGGATGCGGGACAGCGGGGACGGAGGAGTGCGGGAAGGAGCCGGGGAAAGCGGGGATGGAGGGAGCGGGGTCGGACGGAGCGGGGATGCGAGGGAGCGGGGATGCGGGGTCTGGGGTCGGCGGGATCGGGGTCGGCGGGGATGGAGGGAGCGGGGATGGAGGGAGCGGGGATGCGAGGGATGCGGGAGCAGGGATGCGGGGTCTGGGGTCGGCGGGGATGGAGGGAGCGGGGATGGAGGGAGCGGGGTCGGCGGGGATGGAGGGTCTGGGGTCGGCGGGGATGGAGGGTCTGGGGTCGGCGGGGATGCGGGGTCTGGGGTCGGCGGGGACGGAGGGTCCGGGGCAGCGGCGGCGTGCGGGAGGGAAGGCGGCGGCGGAGCGGGGATGGAGGCGGGCGCGGAGCGGGGCAGGGGCCGGGAGGAGAGAGGGAAGGAGGGATGGAGGAGGAGAGAGGGAAGGAGGGATGGAGGAGGAGAGAGGGAAGGAGGGAGCCGGGAGGGAGGGAAGGAGGGAGCGGGGCAGGGGAGAGGGGAGGAGAGAGGGACGGGGCAGAGGAGGAGGAGGAGGGAGGGAAGGAGGGATGGAGGGGGAGAGGAGGGATGGAGGGAGCGGAGAAGGGGATGGAGGGGGAGAGGAGGGATGGAGGGAGCGGAGAAGGGGATGGAGGAGGGATGGAGGGATGGAGGGAGTGGAGAAGGGGATGAGGAGGGATGGAGGGAGCGGAGAAGGGGATGGAGGAGGGATGGAGGGATGGAGGGAGCGGGGCAGGACGCGGCAGAGGGATGCGGGGATGGAGGGAGTGAAGAAGGGGATGGAGGAGGGATGGAGGGAGCGGGAATCCGGGCAGAGGAGGGATGCGGGGATACAGGGATGGAGGGAGCGGGACCTGGAGGAGGGATGCGGGGATACAGGGACGGAGGGAGCGGGATCTGGAGGAGGGATGCGGGGATACAGGGACGGAGGGAGCGGGATCTGGAGGAGGGATGCGGGGATACAGGGACGGAGGGAGCGGGATCTGGAGGAGGGATGCGGGGATACAGGGACGGAGGGAGCGGGATCTGGAGGAGGGATGCGGGGCCGGAGGGAGCGGGATCTGGAGGAGGGATGCGGGGATACAGGGACGGAGGGAGCGGGATCTGGAGGAGGGATGCGGGGCCGGAGGGAGCGGGGCGGCGGCGGCGGCGCGGGGTTTAAGTAGCGGCCGAGCGGGGCCGGCGGATCGATGGATATAATTTTCCTCAAACTCGGAAAATAAAGTTCATCGCTGATCAAATTTGAAAACAGATGTCGCGGCGCGGCCCTAAATGGGCTTCGATCCGGGGGGGGAGGCGCCGGCGGCACCCCGGGACCCCCGCACCCCCGGGAGGCCGAGGGGCGTGCGGCGGGCGCGCGACGGGCGTGCAAGGGGCGTGCAAGGGGCGAGCGCGCCTGCCCTCGCTGCGAGCGCGTCCCCCGCGCACACGCGTGTGCGAGGAGGCGCCTGGGCGATACCGCCCGGAGGAGACGGCGGCCCCGGCACACGCGTGCCGTGGCACACGCGGATGAGCGCGGCCTTGCACAGACACGCGAGCCTCCCCCCCCCCGCCGCCCGGCTTGCACGTGGACGCACGCCGGCGGCAGGCCGCGCGTGCCGGCAGGCCGCACACGCGTGTGCCCCCGCACACGTGCCCCCGCACACGCGTGTGCCCCCGCAGGCGTGCCCCCGCTCACGCGGCCCCGCACACGCGGCCCCGCACACGCGTGTGCCCCCGCAGGCGTGCCCCCGCACACGCGTGTGCCCCCGCAGGCGTGCCCCCGCTCACGCGGCCCCGCACACGCGGCCCCGCACACGCGTGTGCCCCCGCAGGCGTGCCCCCGCACACGCGGGCCGCAGGCCGCGGCGGCCGCGGCCCCGAGCAGGGACCTCGTTAGCGGGCGTTAAACGAAGGGGCAAGCGCGGGCGAGCGGGCGGGGGGCACGCGCGCGCGTCGCCCCTTGTTTAGGGGTCGGGGGGGGACATTTCCCACCCCGAACCTCATTTTTTTGGGGGGGGTCCCCCAAATTTGGGGTCTGGGGGAGACCTTTGACCCCCGTTTTGGGTCTGGGGGTGCCCTCCCAAACCCCATGCTCACCAGTGGGTCCCCCAGTTTGGGGTCTGGGGGACCCCCCTCCCACCCCGGATCCTGGCGGGGGTCCCCTCCATTTTGGGGGGCATCTTCCCACTCCAAACCCCTTGGGGGGGGTGGGGTTGTCCCCCCATTTTGGCTCTGGGGACCCCAGTCTTACCAGGGGGTCCCCCCAGTTTGGGTCGGGGGGACACCCTTCCCATTCCAAGCTCTTTGGGGGGGGTCCCCCCATTCTGGCTCTGGGGATGGGGACCCCCTTCTCCCTGAGCCCCATCCCAGCGGGGGGTCCCCCCCCCCTTGCTCTCAGGGACCCCCCCATTGCTCTCAGGGTCCCTCCATTTGCTCTGGGGGTCCCCACATTGATCTCAGCCCCCCCCCCTTGCTCTTGGGGTCCCCCCCTTGCTCTCAGGATCCCCCCCATTTGCTCTCAGCCTCCCCATTACTCTCGGGGTCCCCCCCATTGCTCTTGGGGTCCCCCCATTGCTCTTGGGCCCCCCATTTTCTTTCAGCCCCCCCCCCCTTTTCTCTCAGGACCCCCCATTTGCTCTTGGGGCCCCCCCATCACTCTCAGGGTCCCCCCCTTCCTCTCAGCCCCCCCATTTTGTGTCAGGACCCCCCATTTTCTCTCAGCCCCCCATCACTCCCAGGACCCCCCATCACTCCCAGGAACCCCCATCCCTCTCGGGGTCCCCCCATCACTCTCAGCCCCCCATTTTGTGTCAGGACCCCCCCTTTTCTCTCTGCCCCCCATCACTCCCAGGGCCCCCCATTACTCTCGGGGTCCCCCCATCACTCTCAGCCCCCCATTTTCTCCCAGGACCCCCCCTTTTCCCCCCGCTCCCCGTCACTCCCAGGACCCCCCATCACTCTCAGCCCCCCATCACTCCCAGGACCCCCCATTACTCTCAGCCCCCCATTTTCTCCCAGGACCCCCCCTTTTCCCCCCGCTCCCCGTCACTCCCAGGACCCCCCATCACTCTCAGCCCCCCATTTTCTCCCAGGACCCCCCTTTTCTCCCTGCCCCCCATCACTCCCAGGACCCCCCATCACTCTCAGCCCCCCATTTTCCCCCAGGACCCCCCATCACTCTCAGCCCCCATTTTCTCCCAGGACCCCCCTTTTCTCCCTGCCCCCCATCACTCCCAGGACCCCCCATCACTCTCAGCCCCCCATTTTCTCCCAGGACCCCCCTTTTCCCCCTGCCCCCCATCACTCCCAGGACCCCCCATTACTCTCAGCCCCCCATCACTCCCAGGGCCCCCCATCACTCTCAGCCCCCCATTTTCTCCCAGGACCCCCCATCACTCTCAGCCCCCCATCACTCCCAGGACCCCCCATTACTCTCAGCCCCCCATTTTCTCCCAGGACCCCCCCTTTTCCCCCCGCCCCCCATCACTCCCAGGACCCCCCATCACTCTCAGCCCCCCATTTTCTCCCAGGACCCCCCCTTTTCCCCCCGCCCCCCATCCCTCCCAGGACCCCCCATCACTCTCAGCCCCCCATTTTCTCCCAGGACCCCCCCTTTCCCCCGCCCCCCATCCCTCGGGGCCCCCCCGTTCCCCTCGGGGTCCCCCCCGGCCGTCGGGGGTCCGCGCGCGGGGGTCCGGGGGCGGCGGGGGGCGGCGGGAGCCGCGTGTGTTTTCGTATCTGTCTGGTCTCCTGGAATTATGAAAAATACCCCCATCGACAGCGCGGCTCAGCTTCGATTACGGCAGATAGGACATGACAGCCCCCGATCAATAGCAGGCCCGTCCTATAAAGTGTCAAGTAATGAATCAATTTCGACTAAATTTTCCATTTTTCAGGGGCCGTTCGCAGAGAGAAGAATATCCTCTTTTGTAAAGATATTATTATCGATTGCGGCGGCAATTTGACATCAGGGGTAGTTAATTCCACTCAGAATAAAATTGAAAACACTTGAGAGCGGGAGAGAGGGAGAGACAAAGGAGAGAGGGACGGGGGAGGGGAGGGCGGGGGGGGCGGGGGGCGGGGGGGCGGACGGACGGACGGACGGACGGACGGGCGGCGGGGTGGACGGACAGCGGGACGGCCGGACGGCGGGACGGGGATGGGGGATTAGGGGCGAAGGGGGGGGTGGGTGGTGAGGGGGTGTCAGCGAGATAAAGGGGCGACGGGGATAAGGGGGAGATGCAGGGGTAAGGGGCGATGGAGGGATTGGGGGGATAAAAAGGGGGTGATG
>NW_028120932.1:0-13977 GCF_965183815.1 Platalea leucorodia
GGGGTTCGGGGGAGTTCAGGGGGGGTCCCAGGGGATTGGGGGGCATCCCTGGGGGCTCAGGGGGGGTCCCAGGGGCTTTGGGGGGGTCCCAGGGGATTGGGGGGCATCCCTGGGGGCTCAGGGGGGGTCCCAGGGGCTTGGGGGGGGTCCCAGGGGCTTTGGGGGGGTCCCAGGGGACTGGGGGGGGCCCAAGGCGATTGGGAGGACGGGGAGTGATTGAGGTCCCAGGGGCTTTGGGGGGGTCCCAGGGGGCTCGGGGGGGTCTCAGGGGGGTCCCAGCGGCTTTAGGGAGGGTCCCAGGGGCTCTTGGGGGGGGTCCCAGGGGCTTTGGGGGGGGGTCCCAGGGGCTCAGGAAGGTCCCCAGGGGCTTTGGGGGGGGTCCCAGAGGACTGGGGGGGGGTCCCAAGGCGATTGGGAGGACGGGGACGTGATTGAGGTCCCAGGGGCTTTGGGGGGGGGTCCGAGGGGCTCGGGAGGGTCCCAGGGGGCTCGGGGAGGTCCCAGGGGATTAGGAGGGGGGTCCCTGGGGTCTCAAGGGGTCCCCAGGGGCTCGGGGGGGTCGGGGTGCGGGGCACTCACAGGTGGGGGGGGCAGAGGGGGGGGGGGCCCGCAGGCGGTGGCCCTGCCGCAGGTAGTCGTAGACCTCGCTGTTCTCCACCCCGGGGTAGGGGGTCTGGCCCCGCGTGGCGATCTCCCACATCCGTCACCCCGAAGGACCACTGCGGGGGATCCGCCGGCTCCCGGCAACCCGCAGGACCCCCTGGGATCCCCCCCGAAGCCCCTGGGGTCCCTCCTGGGACCCACTCACACCCCTGATCCCCCCCAGGGCCCCCCAGCACCCCTGGGATCCCCCCTGCACCCCTAATCCCCCCCCAAGGATCCCCCACACCCCCTGGGATCCCCCCCCAGGATCCCCCCCGCACCCCCTGGGATCCCCCCCGAGCCCCTGGGGTCCCTCCTGGGACCCACTCACACCCCTGATCCCCCCCAGGGCCCCCCCAGCACCCCTGGGATCCCCCTGCACCCCTAATCCCCCCCCAGGATCCCCCACACCCCTCTGATCCCCCCCCCGGATCCCCCCGCACCCCCCTGGGATCCCCCCCGAGCCCCTGGGATCCCTCCTGGGACCCACTCACACCCCTGATCCCCCCCAGGGCCCCCCATAACCCCCTTGGGATCCCCTGCACCCCTGATCCCCCCCCAGGATCCCCCACACCCCCAGGACCCCCCCAGGATCCCCCCCGCACCCCCTGGGATCCCCCCCCAGTTCCCCCTCCTCTCCAACTGGGCTCCCCCAGTTCCCCCCTCCAACTGGGCTCCCCAGTCCCCCCCTGACAGGGCTCACCCAGTTCCCCCCCTCCCCTCCAGCTGGTCTCCCCCTCAGTCCCCCCTCCAACTGGGATCCCCCCAGTCTCCCCCTTCCTCTCCAACTGGGCTCCCCCAGTTCCCCTCTCCAACTGGGCTCCCCCCCAGTTCACCCCTCCTCTCCAACTGGTCTCCCCCAGTCCCCCCCTCCAACTGGGCTCCCCAGTCCCCCCCGGCTGGGCTCCCCAGTCCCCCCTCCCCTCCAACTGGTCTCCTCCAGTTCCCCCAACTGGGCTCCCCAGTCCCCCCCGGCTGGGCTCCCCAGTGCCCCCCCGGCGGGCTCCCCAGTCCCCCCAGCTGGGCTCCCCAGTCCCCCCAGCGGGCTCCCCAGTGCCCCCCCGGCGGGCTCCCCAGTCCCCCCAGCTGGGCTCCCCAGTCCCCCCCCCGGCTGGGCTCCCCAGTGCCCCCCCGGCGGGCTCCCCAGTCCCCCCAGCTGGGCTCCCCAGTCCCCCCCCAGCGGGGCTCCCCAGTCCCCCCAGCGGGGCTCCCCAGTGCCCCCCCGGCGGGCTCCCCAGTCCCCCCAGCGGGGCTCCCCAGTTCCCCCCCCCAGCTGGGCTCCCCAGTGCCCCCAGCGGGCTCCCCAGTGCCCCCCCCGGCGGGCTCCCCAGTCCCCCCAGCTGGGCTCCCCAGTCCCCCCCCCGGCGGGCTCCCCAGTCCCCCCAGCTGGGCTCCCCAGTGCCCCCCCCGGCGGGCTCCCCAGTCCCCCCAGCTGGGCTCCCCAGTGCCCCCCCGGCGGGCTCCCCAGTGCCCCCCCGGCGGGCTCCCCAGTCCCCCCAGCTGGGCTCCCCAGTCCCCCCCCCGGCTGGGCTCCCCAGTGCCCCCCCGGCGGGCTCCCCAGTCCCCCCAGCTGGGCTCCCCAGTCCCCCCCCAGCGGGGCTCCCCAGTCCCCCCAGCGGGGCTCCCCAGTGCCCCCCCGGCGGGCTCCCCAGTCCCCCCCAGCGGGGCTCCCCAGTTCCCCCCCCAGCTGGGCTCCCCAGTGCCCCCAGCGGGCTCCCCAGTGCCCCCCCCGGCGGGCTCCCCAGTCCCCCCAGCTGGGCTCCCCAGTCCCCCCCCCGGCGGGCTCCCCAGTCCCCCCAGCTGGGCTCCCCAGTGCCCCCCCGGCGGGCTCCCCAGTCCCCCCAGCTGGGCTCCCCAGTGCCCCCCCCGGCGGGCTCCCCAGTGCCCCCCCGGCTGGGCTCCCCAGTGCCCCCCCGGCGGGCTCCCCAGTCCCCCCCAGCGGGGCTCCCCAGTCCCCCCAGCGGGCTCCCCAGTTCCCCCCCCCAGCGGGGCTCCCCAGTTCCCCCCCCGGCGGGCTCCCCAGTCCCCCCCCCCAGCGGGGCTCCCCAGTCCCCCCCCCAGTGGGCTCCCCAGTTCCCCCCCCAGCTGGGCTCCCCAGTCCCCCCAGCTGGGCTCCCCAGTCCCCCCAGCGGGCTCCCCAGTGCCCCCCCGGCGGGCTCCCCAGTCCCCCCCCAGCTGGGCTCCCCAGTCCCCCCAGCTGGGCTCCCCAGTGCCCCCAGTGGGCTCCCCAGTGCCCCCCCGGCGGGCTCCCCAGTCCCCCCCCCAGCGGGCTCCCCAGTCCCCCCAGCTGGGCTCCCCAGTGCCCCCAGTGGGCTCCCCAGTGCCCCCCCCGCGGGCTCCCCGCGGCCCGGGGCTCACCACGTCGCTCTTGGTGGTGTAGACGCGGTCGGCCAGGCTCTCCAGGGCCACCCACTTGACGGGGACGGGGGCCACCCGGCCCTGCCGGTAGTACTGGCCCCCCCCCATCTGCTTGGAGAGCCCGAAATCCGCCACGCAGACCCGCAGGCGCTCGTCCAGCCTGGGGGCGTCACCCGTGTCACCCCCGTCACCGCCGTGTCACCCCCGTGTCACCCCCTCGCTCGCCGCCCTGCCGCCCCAGCCCACGTCCCCGGCCCCATCCCCACGCCCGTGTCCCCATCCTTGTCCCCGTGTCCCCATCCTCATCCCCATGTCCTCATCCCCATGTCCCCGTGTCCCCATCCTTCTCCCCATGTCCCCATGTCCTCATCCCCATGTCCCCATCCTTGTCCCCATGTCCCCATCCTCATCCCCACGCCCGTATCCCCATCCTTGTCCCCATGTCCCCATGTCCCCATCCTCATCCCCATCCCCATGTCCCCATGTCCCCATGTCCCCCTCCTTGTCCCCATCCTCGTCCCCATCCTTGTCTCCATCCCCATGTCCCCATGTCCCCATCCTCGTCCCCATCCTCATCCCCGTCCCCATGTCCCCATGTCCCCCTCCTTGTCCCCCTCCTTGTCCCCATCCTTGTCTCCATCCTTGTCTCCATCCCCGTGTCCCCATGTGCCCATCCTCATCCCCATCCCCATCCCCATCCTCATCCCCATCCCCATGTCCCCATCCTCGTCCCCATCCTTGTCCCCATCCCCATCCCCATCCCCATGTCCCCATGTCCCCCTCCTTGTCCCCATCCTTGTCTCCATCCCCGTGTCCCCATGTCCCCATCCTCATCCCCATCCCCATGTCCCCATCCTTGTCCCCATCCTCGTCCCCATCCTCATCCCCATGTCCCCATGTCCCCATGTCCCCCTCCTTGTCCCCATCCTTGTCTCCATCCCCATGTCCCCATGTCCCCATCCTCGTCCCCATCCCCATGTCCCCATCCCTGTCCCCTGCTTGTCCTGGTCCCAGTTCCCGTGTCCCCAGTCCCACATCCCCATGTCCCCACCCTCATCTCCACCCTCACCCCGCCCTTGTCCCCGGCCCGTTCCCACCCCCGTGGCCCCCCGTGGCCCCCCGTGGCCCCCCGTGGCCCCACATGCAGTTCCTGGCGGCCAGGTCGCGGTGGACGAAGTTCCTGCGGCTCAGGTACGCCATCCCCGCCGCGATGTCGGCCATGAACCCCACCAGCCTCCGCGGCGGCAGCGCCTGCAAGGGGGGGCCACCCCGCTCGACCCCCCCGCCCGCGGCCCAGGGACCCCCGTGGCCCCCAGACCCCCCCTGCCCCCTCAGACCCCCCCACGGCCCCCCCAAACACCCCCTCCCAGGGCCCCCGAGCCCTCCCCGAGCCCCCCAGACCCCCCCGAGCCCCCCAAACCCCCCTGAGCCCCCCTGAGCCCCCCAGACCCCTCCCGACCCCCCCTGAGCCCCACAAACCCCTCCCAACCCTCCCTGATCCCCCCAGACCCCCCTGAGCCCCCCTGAGCCCCCCAGACCCCTCCCGACCCCCCCTGAGCCCCACAACCCCCCCCCAGACCCCCTTGAGACCCCCAGACTCCCCCGGAGTCCCCCAGACCCCTCCCTGAGCCCCCTTGAACCCCAAGTCCCCCTGAGCCCCCCCAGAGCCCTCCTAATCCCCCCAGCCCCCTCTGAGCCCCCCCAAGCCCCCCGGACCCCCCAGACTCCCTGAACCCCCTTGAACCCCCAGCCCCCCGACCCCCCAGCACCCTCTGATCCCCCCAGAACCCTCCGAGCCCCCCTGAGCCCCCTCCGAGCCCCCCAGACCCCCCAGACCCCCTGAACCCCCTTGAACCCCGAGTCCCCCGACCCCCCCAGACCCCCGCGAGCCCCCCGGACCTCTCCGAGCCCCCCCAGACCCCTGTGAGCCCCCTCCGAGCCCAGAGACCCCCCAGACCCCCTGAACGCCCTTGAACCCCCAGTCCCCCGACCCCTGCGACCCCCACACACCCCTGCGAGCCCCCCGAGCCCCCCGGACCCCCCAGACCCCCTGAACGCCCTTGAACCCCCAGCCCCCCGACCCCCCCAGACCCCTGTGATCCCCCTCCAAGCCCCCGGACCCCCCAGACCCCTGCGAGCCCCCCGAGCCCCCCGGACCCCCCAGACCCCCTGAAGCCCCTTGAACCCCGAGTCCCCCGACCCCCCCAGCCCCCTGCGAGCCCCCCGAGCCCCCCGGATCCCCCAGACCCCCTGAACCCCCTTGAACCCCCAGCCCCCCGACTCCCCCAGACCCCTGCGAGCCCCCTCCGAGCCCCCGGACCCCCCAGACCCCCTGAACCCCCTTGAACCCCCAGTCCCCTGACCCTGTGAGCCCCCCCAGACCCCTGCGAGCCCCCCGAGCCCTCCAGACCCCCCAGACCCCCTGAAGCCCCTTGAGCCCCGCGTCCCCCGACCCCCCCAGCCCCCCGAGCCCCCCGCTGACCACCGGGCTGTCCCCCAGGCGGGAGTAGAGCAGGAAGCTGTGCAGGTCCCCGTGCTTCATGAAGGGCAGGATGACGACGGGCGCGGGGAGCCCCTCAGCACCCCAACTCTGCAGGCACACCCCTGCCCCGGGGGTCAGCCCCGCCAGCACGCCGGGGACCCCCGGGACCCCCCCAAAGCATGGCAGACCCCTATATGGGGGTCTCACTCATATGCACTCATATGGGGTGCAGACCCCAATACGGGGTGCAGACCCCTATTGGGGTACAGACCCAAATACAGGGTGCAGATCCCTATTGGGGTGCAGATGCTAATCTGGGGTGCAGACCCTAATACAAGGTGCAGACCCCAATTTGGGCTGCAGCCCCCTCTTGGGGTGCAGACCCCAATACGGGGTGCAGATCCCTATTGGGGTGCAGATGCTAATCTGGGGTGCAGAACCAAATACGGGGTGCAGACCCCTATTGGGGTGCAGACCTCAATCTGGGGTGCAGACCCCAATACGGGGTGCAGGCCCTTATTGGGGTACAGACCCCAATACAGGGTGCAGACCCCAATACAGGGTGCAGACCCCTATTGGAGTGCAGACCCCTATTGGGGTGCAGACCCCAATACGGGGTGCAGACCCCTATTGGGGTGCACACACTAACCCGGGGTGCAGACCCTAATACAAGGTGCAGACCCCAATTTGGGGTGCAGCCCCCTCTTGGGGTGCAGACCCTTATGGGGGTGCAGACCCCTGTGGGGGTTGCAGAGCCCAGGACGAGGCCCCTGCCCCGAACCCCGCTGGGTTGTGGGGGTCCCCCGGCAGCACCCCGTCCCCACAGGGGTCCCCCCGGGGGTCCCAGCAGCCCCCCGTCCCCATGGGAGTCCCAGGGGTCCCCACAGGGGTCCCAGCAGCTCCCTGTCCCCATGGGGGTCCCGGGGTCCCCCCGGGGGTCCCAGCAGCCCCCCGTCCCCATGGGGATCCCAGGGGTCCCCACGGGGGTCCCAGCAGCCCCCTGTCTCCATGGGGGTCCCCATGGGGGTCCTGGGGGTCCCCACGGGGGTCCCAGCAGCTCCCTGTCCCCATGGGGGTCCCGGGGGTCCCCACAGGGGTCCCCACGGGGGTCCCAGCAGCCCCCTGTCCCCATGGGGATCCCCATGGGGTCCTGGGGGTCCCCACGGGGGTCCCAGCAGCTCCCTGTCCCCATGGGGGTCCCGGGGTCCCCATGGGGGTCCCAGCAGCCCCCCATCCCCATGGGGGTCCCAGGGGTCCCCGTGGGGGTCCCAGCAGCCCCCCATCCCCCCGGGGGTCCCCCTGGGGTCCCAGCAGCCCCCTGTCCCCATGGGGGTCCCGGGGTCCCCCCGGGGGTCCCAGCAGCCCCCTGTCCCCATGGGGGTCCCAGGGGTCCCCGTGGGGGTCCCAGCAGCCCCCCATCCCCACGAGGGTCCCCATGGGGGTCCCAGCAGCCCCCTGTCCCCACGGGGGTCCCAGGGGTCCCCCTGGGGGTCCCAGCAGCCCCCCGTCCCCCCGGGGGTCCCGGGGGTCCCTCACCGATCAGCTTCATGACGTTGGGGTGGTCGAACTCCTTCATGCAGACGGCCTCGCTGAGGAAGTCCTCCAGCTCCCCCCGGGTGCAGATGGCGACTGGGGGGGTTCAGGGGTCAGAGGGGGACCCGGGGGGTGGGTGGGGGTCCCGGGGGTCCCAGGGGAGCGGGGGGGGAGGAAGGCTGCCCTCACTCTTCATCGTCTTGACGGCCACTTTGAGGACGCAGTTGTCCTGGTTGAGCTGCCCCTCCATGACGGAGCCGAACTCCCCTGCGGGAAACGGCGGGGGGGTCCGGGGGTGCCGCCGGGGGGGGGACCCCCCGCTATGGGGGTGCCCCACGGGAGGGGGACCCCGCCGGCACCCACCCTCGCCCAGGGTCTTGCCCAGCGCCACGCGGTGCCGGTCGACCATGACGTCCCGCAGCTTCTCCTTCAGCTCCTCGCTGATGCCCAGGCTGTTCACTGCGGGGACGGGGCCATGCCACCACCGCCGCCACCGCCGCCACCCCGGGGACCGTGGCACGGGGCGGCGGGCACCCCCCGCCGTGGGGACGGGAATGGCACCGGGGGTGGGTGCAGGGGGGCGGGGGGACGTGGGGACACGGGGATGTGGTGCAGGGGGATGTGGGGATGTGGTGCATGGGGACATGGGGACATGGGGACGTGGGGATGTGGGGATGTGGTGCATGGGGACATGGGGACATGGGGACGTGGGGATGTGGGGATGTGGGGATGTGGTGCATGGGGACATGGGGACATGGGGACATGGGGATGTGGGGACGTGGGGATGTGGTGCAGGGGGACATGGGGACATGGGGACGTGGGGATGTGGGGACGTGGGGATGTGGTGCAGGGGGACATGGGGATGTGGTGCATGGGGACATGGGGACATGGGGACGTGGGGATGTGGGGATGTGGGGATGTGGTGCATGGGGACATGGGGACATGGGGACGTGGGGACATGGGGATGTGGTGCAGGGGGACGTGGGGACGGGGGGACATGGGGACATGGGGACGTGGGGACATGGGGATGTGGTGCAGGGGGACGTGGGGACATGGGGACGTGGGGACATGGGGATGTGGTGCAGGGGGACGTGGGGATGTGGTGCAGGGGGACGTGGGGACGTGGGGATGTGGTGCATGGGGACATGGGGACATGGGGACGTGGGGACATGGGGATGTGGGGCAGCGGGACGTGGGGATGTGGTGCATGGGGACATGGGGACATGGGGATGTGGGGACGTGGGGACGTGGGGATGTGGTGCAGGGGGACGTGGGGACATGGGGATGTGGGGACGTGGGGACGTGGGGATGTGGTGCAGGGGGACGTGGGGACACGGTGCATGGGGACATGGGGACATGGGGACATGGGGATGTGGGGATGTGGTGCAGGGGGACGTGGGGACACGGTGCATGGGGACATGGGGACATGGGGACATGGGGATGTGGGGACGTGGGGATGTGGTGCAGGGGGACGTGGGGACACGGTGCATGGGGACGGGGGGACATGGGGACATGGCGATGTGGTGCATGGGGACATGGGGACACGGGGATGTGGTGCAGGGGGATGTGGGGACATGGGGACATGGGGATGTGGTGCATGGGGATGTGGGGACGTGGGGACATGGGGATGTGGGGACGTGGGGATGTGGTGCATGGGGACATGGGGACATGGGGACATGGGGATGTGGTGCAGGGGGACGTGGGGACACGGTGCATGGGGATGGGGGGACATGGGGACATGGGGACACGGGGATGTGGTGCAGGGGGACATGGGGACATGGGGACGTGGGGACGTGGTGCAGGGGGATGTGGGGACACGGTGCAGGGGGACGTGGGGACGTGGGGACGTGGGGATGCGGTGCAGGGGGACATGGGGACATGGGGACATGGGGACATGGAGATGAGGTGCAGGGGGATGGGGGGACGCAGTGCATGGGGACGTGGGGACATGGGGACATGGGGTCGTGGGGACGTGGGGATGTGGGGACGTGGTGCAGGGGGACAAGGGGACATGGGGACACAGGGACAGGGGGATGCAGTGCAGGGGGACGTGGCACAGGGGGACATGGGGACACGGTGCAGGGGGACATGGGGACATGGGGACATGGGGACATGGGGATGTGGTGCATGGGGACAGGGGGACATGGGGACATGGTTCAGGGGAGCAGGGGGATGCAGTTCAGGGGGACATGGGGACATGGGGACGTGGGGACATGGGGACATGGTGCAGGGGGACAGGGGGACATGGTGAATGGGGACAGGGGGACATGGGGACATGGGGACATGGGGATGTGGGGACGTGGGGACGTGGGGACATGGGGACACAGTGCAGGGGGACAGGGGGACATGGTGAATGGGGACAGGGGGACATGGGGACATGGGGACGTGGGGACGTGGGGACGTGGGGACATGGGGACATGGGGATGCAGTGCAGGGGGACATGGGGACCCGGTGCAGGGGGACATGGGGACATGGGGACGTGGGGATGCTGGTGCATGGGGACAGGGGGACATGGGGACACGGGGACAGGGGGACAGGGGGACAGGGGCCGCGGTGCAGGGGGCACAGGGCCGCGGTGCAGGGCCCGGGGACACTCACGCGTGGCCTCGGTGGTGCGGCGGCTGTAGGAGCTGCGCACGCGGTACTGCACCGCCGGCTCCCCGCGGGGCGCGAAGGCCTCCCTGGGGGGACACAGGCGGCTGCAGCGGGGGCGGGGCGGGGGGGCCCGCGCCGGGGGGGTCCCGCTCACCCAAACCGCGTCTCCTTCCGCCGGCGCCGCGCCGCCAGGACGCCCAGGGCCAGGGCCAGGCCGGCCAGCATGGCCAGAGCCAGCACCGCCAGCCACCAGCCCCGGGCCAGCCCCGGCGCCGGGAGCACTGCTGGGGACGGCGGAGTGTCAGGGGGGGACGGCCACCGCCGCCCGGCCCATCCTCATCCTCTTCCTCATCCTCATCCTCCTCCTCACCCCGTTCCCATCCCCATCTCCATCCCCATCCTCATCCGCATCCCATCTCATCCTCATCCTCATCCTCACCCCATTCCCATCCCCATCTCCATCCCATCCCATCCCCATCTTCATCCTCATCCCATCCCATCCTCATCTTCATCCGCATCCCATCTCCATCCCATCCCATCCCCATCTTCATCCTCATCCCATCCCATCCTCATCTTCATCCGCATCCCATCTCCATCCCATCCCATCCCCATCTTCATCCGCATCCCATCCCATCCCATCCTCATCCTCATCCCATCCCATCCTCATCTTCATCTGCATCCCATCTCCATCCCATCCCATCCTCATCTTCATCCTCATCCCATCCCATCCTCATCTTCATCTGCATCCCATCTCCATCCCCTCCCATCCTCATCCTCATCCTCATCCCATCCCATCCCCATCTTCATCCTCATCCCATCCCATCCCATCCTCATTTTCACCCTCACCCCATTCCCATCCCCATCCCACCCCATCCTCATCCTCATCCTCACCCCGTTCCCATCCCCATCTCCATCCCATCCTCATTTTCATCCTCACCCCATCCCATCCCATCCCATCCCCATCCTCATCTTCATCCTCATCCCATCCCATCCTCATCTTCATCCGCATCCCATCTCCATCCCATCCCATCCTCATCTTCATCCGCATCCCATCCCATCCTCATCTTCATCCGCATCCCATCCCATCCTCATCTTCATCCTCGTCCCACCCCACCCCGTCCCACCCCACCCCGTCCCCGCAGGCTCCTCACCCGGCTGCGTCTCCAGAGGTGTCTCTCCAGCTGTGGGGACACGGGGACGTCAGGGGGACACGGGGACGTTGAAGGGGGAAGATGTTGGGGGGACGGGAGCCCCTTTTGATGGGTGTGACAGGGACGTGGGGGTGCTGGGGCATGGGGGTGCTGGGGACAGGGACGTGGGGGTGCTGGGGCATGGGGGTGCTGGGGACAGGGACGTGGGGGTGCTGGGGCATGGGGGTGCTGGGGCATGGGGGTGCTGGGGACAGGGATGTGGGGGTGCTGGGGCATGGGGGTGCTGGGGACAGGGACATGGGGGTGCTGGGGCATGGGGGTGCTGGGGACAGGGATGTGGGGGTGCTGGGGACAGGGATGTGGGGGTGCTGGGGCATGGGGGTGCTGGGGACAGGGACATGGGGGTGCTGGGGATGGGGAGGTGCTGGGGACATGGGGGTGCTGGGGACATGGGGGTGCTGGGGACAGGGACATGGGGGTGCTGGGGATGGGGAGGTGCTGGGGACATGGGGGTGCTGGGGCATGGGGGTGCTGGGGACAGGGACATGGGGGTGCTGGGGCATGGGGGTGCTGGGGATGGGGAGGTGATGGGGACATGGGGGTGCTGGGGACAGGGACATGGGGGTGCTGGGGATGGGGAGGTGATGGGGACATGGGGGTGCTGGGGACAGGGACATGGGGGTGCTGGGGACATGGGGGTGCTGGGGATGGGGAGGTGATGGGGACGTGGGGGTGCTGGGGCATGGGGGTGCTGGGGACAGGGACATGGGGGTGCTGGGGCATGGGGGTGCTGGGGATGGGGAGGTGAGGGGGACATGGGGGTGCTGGGGACATGGGGGTTCTGGGGCATGGGGGTGCTGGGGATGGGGAGGTGATGGGGACATGGGGGTGCTGGGGACATGGGGGTGCTGGGGCATGGGGGTGCTGGGGATGGGGAGGTGATGGGGACATGGGGGTGCTGGGGACAGGGACATGGGGGTGCTGGGGATGGGGAGGTGAGGGGGACATGGGGGTGCTGGGGACATGGGGGTGCTGGGGACAGGGACGTGGGGGTGCTGGGGACGTGGGGGTGCTGGGGATGGGGAGGTGAGGGGGACATGGGGGTGCTGGGGACATGGGGGTTCTGGGGCATGGGGGTGCTGGGGATGGGGAGGTGAGGGGGACATGGGGGTGCCGGGGACAGGGACATGGGGGTGCTGGGGATGGGGAGGTGAGGGGGACATGGGGGTGCCGGGGACAGGGACATGGGGGTGCTGGGGACAAGGATGTGATGGGGACATGGGGGTGCTGGGGACGGGGAGGTGGTGGGGACATGGGGGTGCTGGGGACATGGGGGTGCTGGGGAGGGGGAGGTGCTGGGGAGGGGGAGGTGCTGGGGAGGGGGGACATGGGGGGTGGTGGGGACATGGGGGGTGCCGGGGTGGGGACGCGCGGGGGCCGGGGACGCGGGGTGCCGTCACTCACGGGCGGGCAGCAGGACGGGGGGGGCTCCAGGGCCCGTCCCCCCGCCCCCGTGTAGGGGCAGACGCGCACCGAGAGGTTCTGCACCGCCGGCGCCAGCTCCAGCGTCTTCTCCTGCACCAGCCCCACGTCCACCAGCACCTGCGGGGGCAGCGGGGGCGAGGGGGGGCGAGGGGGTGAGCGAGGGGGGCAATGGGGGGCGAGGGGGGGCGAGGGGGTGAGCGAGGGGGCAACGGGGGGCAATGGGGTGAGCGAGGGGGGGCAATGGGGGGCAATGGGGGGCAAGGGGGTGAGGGAGGGGGGCAATGGGGCAATGGGGGGGCAATGGGGGTGGGCAAGGGGGGCAATGGGGCAATGGGGGGCGAGGGGGGGCAAGGGGGTGTGAGGCGAGGGGGCAATGGGGGGCAATGGGGTGAGCGAGGGGGGCAATGGGGGGGCAATGGGGTGAGCGAGGGGCAATGGGGGGCAATGGGGGGCAATGGGGTGAGCGAGGGGGCAATGGGGGGCGAGGGGGGGCAAGGGGGTGAGGGAGGGGGCAATGGGGGGCAAGGGGGGGGCAATGGGTGAGCGAGGGGGCAACGGGGGCAATGGGGAGCAAGGGGGGTGAGCGAGGGGGCAATGGGGGGGCAATGGGGGGCAATGGGGTGAGGGAGGGGGCAATGGGGGGCAATGGGGGGGCAAGGGAACGGGGGCAATGGGGGGCAAGGGGGTGAGCGAGGGGGCAATGGGGGGCAATGGGGGGCAATGGGGTGAGGGAGGGGGCAATGGGGGGCAATGGGGGGCAATGGGGGGCAAGGGGGTGAGCGAGGGGGCAACGGGGGCAATGGGGGGCAATGGGGTGAGGGAGGGGGCAATGGGGGGCAATGGGGGGCAAGGGGGTGAGCGAGGGGGGCAAGGGGGTAATGGGGTGCAGGGGGGTGCAAAGGGGATGCACGAGGTGCAGGGGCATGCACGGGGTGCAGGGGGGTGCAGGCGGGTGCAGAGGGGTGCAGGAGGGTGCAATGGGGTGCAGGGGGGTGCAGGGGGTGCAATGGGGTGCAGAGGGGGTGCAGTGGGTGCAGGGGGGTGCAGAGGGGTGCAGAGGGGTGCAATGGGGTGCAGAGGGCGTGCAGTGGGGTGCAGGAGGGTGCAATGGGGTGCAGGGGGTGCAGGGGGTGCAGAGGGGTGCAGTGGGTGCAGAGGGTGCAGAGGGGTGCAATGGGGTGCAGAGGGCGTGCAGTGGGGTGCAGGAGGGTGCAATGGGGTGCAGGGGGTGCAGAGGGGTGCAGAGGGGTGCAGGGGGTGCAGAGGGGTGCAGTGGGTGCAGAGGGTGCAGAGGGGTGCAGTGGGGTGCAGGGGGTGCAGGAGGGTGCAGTGGGGTGCAGTGGGGTGCAGGGGGTGCAGGGGGTGCAGGGGGGTGCAGGGGGGGTGCGGGGGGTGCAGGGGGGTGCAGGGGGGGTGGAGGGGGTGCAGTGGGGTGCAGAGGGTGCAGAGGGGTGCAGAGGGGTGCAGGGGGTGCAGGGGGGTGCAGGGGGGTGCAGGGGGGGTGCGGGGGGTGCAGTGGGGTGCAGAGTGGTGCAGGGGGGGTGCGGGGGGTGCAGTGGGGTGCAGAGTGGTGCAGGGGGTGCAGTGGGGTGCAGAGGGTGCAGAGGGGTGCAGGGGGGTGCAGGAGGGTGCAGGGGGTGCAGAGTGGTGCAGGGGGGGTGCAGAGTGGTGCAGGGGGGGTGCGGGGGGTGCAGGGGGGTGCAGGGGGGTGCAGAGGGGTGCGGGGGGGTG
>NW_028120931.1:0-13884 GCF_965183815.1 Platalea leucorodia
GGGGGGGGGTCCGTCTGTCCTTCCTGGGGCTATGGGGGGTCCGTCTGTCCTTCCTGGGGCTATGGGGGGGGTCCGTCTGTCCTTCCTGGGCTATGGGGCGTCCGTCTGTCCTTCTGGGGCTATGGGGGAGGGTGTCTGTCTGTCCTTCCTGGGGCTATGGGGGGGTGTCCGTCTGTCCTTCCTGGGGCTATGGGGGGGGGGGGGGGGGGTCCGTCTGTCCTTCCTGGGGCTATGGGGGGGGGGTCCGTCTGTCCTTCCTGGGGCTATGGGGGGGGGGTCCGTCTGTCCTTCCTGGGGCTATGGGGGGGGGTCCGTCTGTCCTTCCTGGGGCTATGGGGGGGGGGTCCGTCTGTCCTTCCTGGGGCTATGGGGGGGGGGTCCATCTGTCCTTCCTGGGGCTATGGGGGGGGGGTCCGTCTGTCCTTCCTGGGGCTATGGGGGGGGGGGTCCGTCTGTCCTTCCTGGGGCTATGGGGGGGGGGTCCGTCTGTCCTTCCTGGGGCTATGGGGAGGGGGTCCGTCTGTCCTTCCTGGGGCTATGGGGGGGTCCGTCTGTCCTTCCTGGGCTATGGGGGGGGGTCCGTCTGTCCTTCCTGGGGCTATGGGGGGGGGGGTCCGTCTGTCCTTCCTGGGGCTATGGGGGGGGGTCCGTCTGTCCTTCCTGGGGCTATGGGGGGGGGGTCCGTCTGTCCTTCCTGGGGCTATGGGGGGGGTCCGTCTGTCCTTCCTGGGGCTATGGGGGGGGGGGTCCGTCTGTCCTTCCTGGGTCTATGGGGGGGGTCCGTCTGTCCTTCCTGGGGCTATGGGGGGGGGGGGTCCGTCTGTCCTTCCTGGGGCTATGGGGGGGGGTGTCCATCTGTCCTTCCTGGGGCTATGGGGGGGGGTCCGTCTGTCCTTCCTGGGGCTATGGGGGGGGGGGGGTCCGTCTGTCCTTCCTGGGGCTATGGGGGGGGGGTGTCCGTCTGTCCTTCCTGGGGCTATGGGGGGGGGGGTCCGTCTGTCCTTCCTGGGGCTATGGGGGGGGGTGTCCATCTGTCCTTCCTGGGGCTATGGGGGGGGGTCCGTCTGTCCTTCCTGGGGCTATGGGGGGGGGGGGTCCGTCTGTCCTTCCTGGGGCTATGGGGGGGGGTCCGTCTGTCCTTCCTGGGGCTATGGGGGGGGGTCCGTCTGTCCTTCCTGGGGCTATGGGGGGGGGGGTGTCCGTCTGTCCTTCCTGGGGCTATGGGGGGGGGTCCGTCTGTCCTTCCTGGGGCTATGGGGGGGGTCCATCTGTCCTTCCTGGGGCTATGGGGGGGGGGGTCCGTCTGTCCTTCCTGGGGCTATGGGGGGGGTCCGTCTGTCCTTCCTGGGGCTATGGGGGGGGTGGGTCCGTCTGTCCTTCCTGGGCTATGGGGGGTCCGTCTGTCCTTCCTGGGCTATGGGGGGGGTGTCCGTATGTCCTTCCTGGGGCTATGGGGGGGGGGGTCCGTCTGTCCTTCCTGGGGCTATGGGGGGGGGTCCGTCTGTCCTTCCTGGGGCTATGGGGGGTCCGTCTGTCCTTCCTGGGGCTATGGGGGGGGGGGTCCGCCTGTCCTTCCTGGGGCTATGGGGGGGGTCCGTCTGTCCTTCCTGGGGCTATGGGGGGGGGGTGTCCGTCTGTCCTTCCTGGGGCTATGGGGGGGGGGTCCGTCTGTCCTTCCTGGGGCTATGGGGGGGGGTGTCCGTCTGTCCTTCCTGGGGCTATGGGGGGGGTCCGTCTGTCCTTCCTGGGGCTATGGGGGGGGGGTCCGTCTGTCCTTCCTGGGGCTATGGGGGGGGGTCCGTCTGTCCTTCCTGGGGCTATGGGGGGGGTCGGTCTGTCCTTCCTGGGGCTATGGGGGGGGGGGGGTCCGTCTGTCCTTCCTGGGGCTATGGGGGGGGGGGTCCGTCTGTCCTTCCTGGGGCTATGGGGGGTCCGTCTGTCCTTCCTGGGGCTAGGGGGGGGGGGGTCCGTCTGTCCTTCCTGGGGCTATGGGGGGTCCGTCTGTCCTTCCTGGGGCTAGGGGGGGGGGGGGTCCGTCTGTCCTTCCTGGGGCTATGGGGGGGGGTCCGTCTGTCCTTCCTGGGGCTATGGGGGGGGGTCCGTCTGTCCTTCCTGGGGCTAGGGGGGGGGGGGTCCGTCTGTCCTTCCTGGGGCTATGGGGGGGGGTCCGTCTGTCCTTCCTGGGGCTATGGGGGGGGGGTGTCCGTCTGTCCTTCCTGGGGCTATGGGGGGGGGGGTCCGTCTGTCCTTCCTGGGGCTATGGGGGGGGGGGTCCGTCTGTCCTTCCTGGGGCTATGGGGGGGGGGGTCCGTCTGTCCTTCCTGGGGCTATGGGGGGGGGGGGTCCGTCTGTCCTTCCTGGGGCTATGGGGGGGGTCCGTCTGTCCTTCCTGGGGCTATGGGGGGGGGGGTCCGTCTGTCCTTCCTGGGTCTATGGGGGGGTCCGTCTGTCCTTCCTGGGGCTATGGGGGGGGGGGTCCGTCTGTCCTTCCTGGGGCTATGGGGCGTCCGTCTGTCCTTCCTGGGGCTATGGGGGGGGGTCCGTCTGTCCTTCCTGGGGCTATGGGGGGGGGTCCGTCTGTCCTTCCTGGGGCTATGGGGGGTCCGTCTGTCCTTCCTGGGGCTATGGGGGGGGGGTCCGTCTGTCCTTCCTGGGGCTATGGGGGGGGGTCCGTCTGTCCTTCCTGGGCTATGGGGGGGGGTGTCCATCTGTCCTTCCTGGGCTATGGGGGGGGGTCCGTCTGTCCTTCCTGGGGCTATGGGGGGGGGGGGGGTCCGTCTGTCCTTCCTGGGGCTATGGGGGGGGGGGTCCGTCTGTCCTTCCTGGGGCTATGGGGGGGGGGGTCCGTCTGTCCTTCCTGGGGCTATGGGGGGTCCGTCTGTCCTTCCTGGGGCTATGGGGGGGGGGGTCCGTCTGTCCTTCCTGGGGCTATGGGGGGTCCGTCTGTCCTTCCTGGGGCTATGGGGGGGGGGGTCCGTCTGTCCTTCCTGGGGCTATGGGGGGGGGGTGTCCGTCTGTCCTTCCTGGGGCTATGGGGGGGGGTCCGTCTGTCCTTCCTGGGGCTATGGGGGGGGGGGGGTCCGTCTGTCCTTCCTGGGGCTATGGGGGGGGTCCGTCTGTCCTTCCTGGGGCTATGGGGGGGGGGTCCGTCTGTCCTTCCTGGGGCTATGGGGGGGGGTCCGTCTGTCCTTCCTGGGGCTATGGGGGGGGGGTCCGTCTGTCCTTCCTGGGGCTATGGGGGGTCCGTCTGTCCTTCCTGGGGCTATGGGGGGGGGGTCCGTCTGTCCTTCCTGGGGCTATGGGGGGTCCGTCTGTCCTTCCTGGGGCTATGGGGGGGGGGGTCCGTCTGTCCTTCCTGGGGCTATGGGGGTCCGTCTGTCCTTCCTGGGGCTATGGGGGGGGGTGTCCGTATGTCCTTCCTGGGGCTATGGGGGGGGGGGTCCGTCTGTCCTTCCTGGGGCTATGGGGGGGGGTCCGTCTGTCCTTCCTGGGGCTATGGGGGGTCCGTCTGTCCTTCCTGGGGCTATGGGGGGGGGGTCCGTCTGTCCTTCCTGGGGCTATGGGGGGGGTCCGTCTGTCCTTCCTGGGGCTATGGGGGGGGGGTGTCCGTCTGTCCTTCCTGGGGCTATGGGGGGGGGGGTCCGTCTGTCCTTCCTGGGGCTATGGGGGGGGGTGTCCGTCTGTCCTTCCTGGGGCTATGGGGGGGGTCCGTCTGTCCTTCCTGGGGCTATGGGGGGGGGGTCCGTCTGTCCTTCCTGGGGCTATGGGGGGGGGTCCGTCTGTCCTTCCTGGGGCTATGGGGGGGGTCGGTCTGTCCTTCCTGGGGCTATGGGGGGGGGGGGGTCCGTCTGTCCTTCCTGGGGCTATGGGGGGGGGGTCCGTCTGTCCTTCCTGGGGCTAGGGGGGGGGGGGGTCCGTCTGTCCTTCCTGGGGCTATGGGGGGGGGGTCCGTCTGTCCTTCCTGGGGCTATGGGGGTCCGTCTGTCCTTCCTGGGGCTATGGGGGGGGGGGTGTCCGTCTGTCCTTCCTGGGGCTATGGGGGGGGGTCCGTCTGTCCTTCCTGGGGCTATGGGGGTGTCTGTCTGTCCTTCCTGGGGCTATGGGGGGGGGGGTCCGTCTGTCCTTCCTGGGGCTATGGGGGGTCCGTCTGTCCTTCCTGGGGGTTTGGGGGGGGGTCCGTCTGTCCTTCCTGGGGCTATGGGGGGGGGGTCCGTCTGTCCTTCCTGGGGCTATGGGGGGGGTCCGTCTGTCCTTCCTGGGGCTATGGGGGTGTCTGTCTGTCCTTCCTGGGGGTTTGGGGGGGGTCCATCTGTCCTTCCGGGGGGCTGCGGGAGTCCCCAGGGGTGACCGGGGCGTCCGTCTGTCCTTCCCGGGGGGCTACAGAGTCCCCAGGGGTGACCGGGGCGTCCCTCTGTCCTTCCCGGGGGGCTGCGGGAGTCCCCAGGGGTGACCGGGGCGTCCGTCTGTCCTTCCCGGGGGGCTGCGGGAGTCCCCAGGGGTGACCGGGGCATCCGTCTGTCCTTCCCGGGGGGCTACAGAGTCCCCAGGGGTGACCGGGGCATCCGTCTGTCCTTCCCGGGGGGCTGCGGGAGTCCCCAGGGGTGACCGGGATGTCCGTCTGTCCTTCCCGGGGGGCTACAGAGTCCCCAGGGGTGACCGGGGCGTCCGTCTGTCCTTCCCAGGGGGCTGCGGGAGTCCCCAGGGGTGACCGGGGCGTCCCTCTGTCCTTCCCGGGGGGCTGCGGGAGTCCCCAGGGGTGACCGGGACGTCCGTCTGTCCTTCCCGGGGGGCTACAGAGTCCCCAGGGGTGACCGGGGCGTCCCTCTGTCCTTCCCGGGGGGCTGCGGGAGTCCCCAGGGGTGACCGGGACGTCCATCTGTCCTTCCGGGGGGCTACAGAGTCCCCAGGGGTGACCGGGATGTCCGTCTGTCCTTCCCGGGGGGCTACAGAGTCCCCAGGGGTGACCGGGGCGTCCGTCTGTCCTTCCCAGGGGGCTGCGGGAGTCCCCAGGGGTGACCAGGGCGTCCCTCTGTCCTTCCCGGGGGGCTGCGGGAGTCCCCAGGGGTGACCGGGGCGTCCCTCTGTCCTTCCCGGGGGGCTACAGAGTCCCCAGCGGTGACCGGGGCGTCCGTCTGTCCTTCCCGGGGGGCTGCGGGAGTCCCCAGGGGTGACCGGGGCGTCCGTCTGTCCTTCCGGGGGGCTGCGGGAGTCCCCAAGGGTGACCGGGGTGTCCGTCTGTCCTTCCCGGGGGGCTACAGAGTCCCCAGCGGTGACCGGGGCGTCCGTCTGTCCTTCCCGGGGGGCTGCGGGAGTCCCCAGGGTGACCGGGGCGTCCGTCTGTCCTTCCCGGGGGGCTACAGAGTCCCCAGGGGTGACCGGGGCGTCCGTCTGTCCTTCCCGGGGGGCTGTGGGAGTCCCCAGGGGTGACCGGGGCGTCCGTCTGTCCTTCCTGGGGCTATGGGGGGGGGTGTCCGTCTGTCCTTCCTGGGGCTATGGGGGGGGTCCGTCTGTCCTTCCTGGGGCTATGGGGGGTGTCTGTCTGTCCCTCCTGGGGGTTTGGGGGGGGGTCCGTCTGTCCTTCCTGGGGCTATGGGGGGGGGGGGGGTCCGTCTGTCCTTCCTGGGGCTATGGGGGGGGGTCCGTCTGTCCTTCCTGGGGCTATGGGGGGTCCGTCTGTCCTTCCTGGGGCTATGGGGGGGGGGGGGGGGGGGGTCCGTCTGTCCTTCCTGGGGCTATGGGGGGGGGGTCCGTCTGTCCTTCCTGGGGCTATGGGGGGGGGGGGGGGTCCGTCTGTCCTTCCTGGGGCTATGGGGGGGGGGGGTCCGTCTGTCCTTCCTGGGGCTATGGGGGGGGGTCCGTCTGTCCTTCCTGGGGCTATGGGGGGGGGGTCCGTCTGTCCTTCCTGGGGTTATGGGGGGGGTCCGTCTGTCCTTCCTGGGGCTATGGGGGTGTCTGTCTGTCCTTCCTGGGGGTTTGGGGGGGGTCCATCTGTCCTTCCGGGGGGCTACAGAGTCCCCAGCGGTGACCGGGGCGTCCGTCTGTCCTTCCCAGTGGGCTGCGGGAGTCCCCAGGGGTGACCGGGGCGTCCGTCTGTCCTTCCCGGGGGGCTGCGGGAGTCCCCAGGGGTGACCGGGGCGTCCGTCTGTCCTTCCCGGGGGGCTGCGGGAGTCCCCAGGGGTGACCGGGACGTCCATCTGTCCTTCCCGGGGGCTGCGGGAGTCCCCAGGGGTGACCGGGGCGTCCCTCTGTCCTTCCCGGGGGGCTGTGGGAGTCCCCAGGGGTGACCGGGGCATCCGTCTGTCCTTCCCGGGGGGCTGCGGGAGTCCCCAGGGGTGACCGGGATGTCCGTCTGTCCTTCCCGGGGGGCTACAGAGTCCCCAGGGGTGACCGGGGCGTCCGTCTGTCCTTCCCAGGGGGCTGCGGGAGTCCCCAGGGGTGACCGGGGCGTCCGTCTGTCCTTCCCAGGGGGCTGCGGGAGTCCCCAGGGGTGACCGGGGCGTCCCTCTGTCCTTCCCGGGGGGCTACAGAGTCCCCAGGGGTGACCGGGGCGTCCCTCTGTCCTTCCCGGGGGGCTGCGGGAGTCCCCAGGGGTGACCGGGACGTCCGTCTGTCCTTCCCGGGGGGCTACAGAGTCCCCAGGGGTGACCGGGGCGTCCCTCTGTCCTTCCCGGGGGGCTGCGGGAGTCCCCAGGGGTGACCGGGGCATCCGTCTGTCCTTCCGGGGGGCTACAGAGTCCCCAGGGGTGACCGGGATGTCCGTCTGTCCTTCCCGGGGGGCTGCGGGAGTCCCCAGGGGTGACCGGGGCGTCCGTCTGTCCTTCCCGGGGGGCTGCGGGAGTCCCCGGGGTGACCGGGGCGTCCGTCTGTCCTTCCCGGGGGGCTACAGAGTCCCCAGGGGTGACCGGGGCGTCCGTCTGTCCTTCCCGGGGGGCTGCGGGAGTCCCCAGGGGTGACCGGGGCGTCCCTCTGTCCTTCCCGGGGGGCTGCGGGAGTCCCCAGGGGTGACCGGGACGTCCGTCTGTCCTTCCCGGGGGGCTACAGAGTCCCCAGGGGTGACCGGGGCGTCCGTCTGTCCTTCCCGGGGGGCTGCGGGAGTCCCCAGGGGTGACCGGGACGTCCGTCTGTCCTTCCCGGGGGGCTACAGAGTCCCCAGGGGGTGACCGGGGCGTCCCTCTGTCCTTCCCGGGGGGCTGCGGGAGTCCCCAGGGGTGACCGGGGTGTCCGTCTGTCCTTCCCGGGGGGCTGTGGGAGTCCCCAGGGGTGACCGGGGCGTCCGTCTGTCCTTCCCGGGGTCGAGGCGGGGCCAGTCGCAGCACGGGGGGCCCACACCATCTCCCTTCCACCTTTATTGGGGGGGGGGGGCCGGGCGCCCCCTCTCCCAGCTCCTCGCCGTCCCCAGGGGGGGCCCGGGGTCCCGTCCCCCCCCAGGGAGTCCCCGGGGGGGCGGGGGGCACCCACCGGGGTCCCTGAGGAGGAAGAGGAGCCGGATCCAGCGGACGAAGACGCGATGGAGGCGTTGGGGCGGCGCCAGGAGCTGGAGGTAGAAGGTTCGGCCGGTGACCAGGCGCGCCCGGAGCTGGTGACGCCGGCGGCTGTGCAGGGACAGACGGACGCAGGACAGCGGCAAGAGCCTGGCGGGGAGGAGGGCGGCTGTCGGGGGGGGGTCAGGGTGTCGGGGTGCTGGGGGGGGGGGAGCGGGGGCTCACCCGAAAAGCTGGAGCTCCTCGGCTTCGGGGGCCGCCGGCGGCGGCCGCGCCAGCAGCATGAGGTCGGGGAGCGGGAGGAGGGGGCTGGTGGCGGCGATGCCCACCGTCACCCGGCTGGCCGCCTCGCCGCTGCGCGTCACCTGCGGGGACAGGGACCCGGTGACGGGGGGGGGGGGGGGCGCGGGGGAGGGGGCTGGGGGGACGCGGGGAGGGGGACGGG
This sequence comes from Platalea leucorodia, assembly GCF_965183815.1. Lineage (NCBI taxonomy): Eukaryota > Metazoa > Chordata > Aves > Pelecaniformes > Threskiornithidae > Platalea > Platalea leucorodia. The sequence continues at coordinate 7,927 of NW_028120931.1, forward strand.
GTGGGGGGCACGGGGCCATGGGGGCCATGGCTGAGGGGACACGGGGAGGGGGACAAGGCCACAGCTGAGGGGACACGGGGCCATGGCTGGGGGGACACAGACTGGGGGACAGGGCCACAAAAGAGGGGACAGGTATGGGGGGGACAAGGCGATGGCTGAGGGGACAAGAAGGGGGACACAGGGCCATGGCTGAGGGGACATGGGGAGGGGGACACAGGGCCATGGCTGGGGGGACAAGTGAGGGGGACACAGGGCCATGGCTGGGGGGACACAGGCAGGGGGACAAGGCCACAGCTGAGGGGACACAGGGCCATGGGGGCCATGGCTGGGGGGACACAGGCAGGGGGACAAGGCCGTGGCTGGGGGGACAAGAAGGGGGACACAGGGCCATGGTTGAAGGGACATGGGGAGGGGGACACAGGGCCATGGCTGGGGGGCCACGGGGAGGGGGACAAGGCCACAGCTGAGGGGACACGGGGCCATGGCTGGGGGGACACAGACTGGGGGACAGGGCCACAAAAGAGGGGACAAGTATGGAGGGGACAAGGCGATGGCTGAGGGGACAAGAAGGGGGACACAGGGCCATGGTTGAAGGGACATGGGGAGGGGGACACAGGGCCATGGCTGGGGGGCCACGGGGAGGGGGACAAGGCCACAGCTGAGGGGACACGGGGCCATGGCTGGGGGGACACAGACTGGGGGACAGGGCCACAAAAGAGGGGACAAGTATGGAGGGGACAAGGCGATGGCTGAGGGGACAAGAAGGGGGACACAGGTCCATGGCTGGGGGGACAAGAGGGGGGACAGGGCTGTGGGGGGCCATGGCCACAGGTGAGGGGACACAGGCAAAGGGGACAGGGCCACAGAAGAGGGGACAGGTATGGGGGGGACAAGGGGGGGACAAGGCCATGGCTGAGGGGGGACAGGCGAGGGGGGACACAGGGCCACGGCTGAGGGGACACGGGGAGGGGGACATGGTCACGGCTGAGGGGACAAGAGGGGGGGGACGGGGCTGTGGGGGCCATGGCTGGGGGGACAAGTGAGGGGGACACAGGGCCGTGGCTGGGGGGACACAGGCAGGGGGACAAGGCCGTGGCTGGGGGGACAAGAAGGGGGACACAGGGCCATGGCTGGGGGGCCACGGGCAGGGGGACAAGGCCACAGCTGGGGGGACACAGGGCCATGGCTGTGGGGACATGGGGAGGGGGACACAGGGCCACGGGGGCCATGGCTGAGGGGACACAGACATGGGGACAGGGCCACAGAAGAGGGGACAGGTATGGGGGGGACAAGGGGGCAAGGGCATGGCTGGGGGGACAAGTGAGGGGGACACAGGGCCATGGCTGGGGGGACAAGGGGGGGGGTGGACGGGGCTGTGGGGGCCATGGCTGAGGGGACAGGCGAAGGGGACAGGGCCACGGCTGAGGGGACACAGGGCCACGGGGGCCACGGCTGAGGGGACAGGCGAAGGGGACAAGGCGATGGCTGAGGGGACACACGGAGGGGGACAGGGCCACGGCTGAGGGGCCACGGGGCCACGGGGGCCGCGGCCGCGGGGCCTCCCCTCACCTGCAGGAAGTCGCTCTCGAAGAGCGGGCAGTCCCGCAGCCGCCCGTACTCCCCCCGGGCCAGGCAGCGCCACAGCCGGCCCATGCGGCCGGGGAGGGCCCCGGGGGAAGGGAAGGGCTCGCGGAGGCCCGGGGGGGCTCACGGAGGCCCGGGGGGGGGCTCACGGAGGCCCGGGGGGGGGCTCACGGAGGCCCGGGGGGGCTCGGAGAGGGCCGCGGGCAGGCGAGCGGTGCCGCCGCTCAAGATGGCGCCGGGACGCCTCAAGATGGCGCCCGCGGCCTCGCGCGCCGCGGCCCGCCGGGCGATGACCACGCCCCCCTTTAACCACGCCCTCCCCCGCGAACCACGCCCCCTTTTAGCCACGCCCCCTCCGCTTACCGCCCCGCTCCCGCCTCTCGGCGCCACGCCCCTTTCCCGCCGTGCCCCGCCCCTTTCCCGCCGTGCCCCGCCCCTTCCCGCCGTGCCCCGCCCCTTCCCGCCGTGCCCCGCCCCTTCCCGCCGCCGTCCCGTCGTGCCCTGCGCGGCCAAGATGGCGGCGCGGCGGCGGGCGGCCCCGGGGCCGGGCCTGGGCCTGGCGCTGCTGGCGGCGGCGGCGGCGGCGGCGCTGGGCGGCGGCGGCGGGAGCTGCCGGGGAGGCCCCGGGCTGCGGGTGAGCGGCGGGGCGGGGCCGGGGGCCGCGGCGTTAATAGTAATGAGGGGGGCGGGGCCTGTCGGGGGGGGTGCCGACTCGTTAATATTAATGAGGGGGCGGGACACGCCCACCCCACCCCCCCGGTTTGCCCCCCCCCAGCCCCTTCGTTCGTATTCATGGAGGGGGTGTGTATGGGCAAGGGGACCTCATTAATATTAATGAGGGAGCGGGTGCTGTCGCCTGCCGGCTCATTAATATTCAGGAGGGGGCGGGCACTGCCCCGCTGACTGACAGGCGTGGGGGGGCAGGGGCTACCAAGTGAGAGCTCATTAATATTGATGAGTAAGACCGTTATCTGTGGTGGCAGCTCATTAATATTCATGAGTAAGGAGATAGGTGGTGGCAGCTCATTAATATTTGTGAGTAATGAGCTCTTCCCTGGTGATAGCTCATTAATATTCAGGAGGGGGCGGGGACTGCCCCACGGTGGCTTATGGGGGGCGGGCCCTATGAGCAGCTCATTAATAATGATGAGGGAGATGAACTGCTGAGTGGGAGCTCATTAATATTGATGAGGAAGCGACTCTTGGCTGGTGGTGACTCATTAATAATGGAAATTATGGGCTGGTAGGTGACAGCTCATTAATATTAATGATCCTGGCTGGTGGGAGCTGCTTAATATTCATGAAAGCAGGTCCTGACTGGTGACAGCTCATTAATATTCACGAGAAGGCGGGCACCGCCCCACACTAATTTATAAGGTTTATAGTGGGTGGGCGGTGCCCAGTGTCTGTTCATTAATATTCATGAGCAGAGGGCAGGCAGCACCCCATCTCCTCATTAATATTCATGAACAGGCAGCTATTACCGATTACCAGCTCATTAATATTCATGAGGGATGGGCAGTGCCACTGTCTGCCGTTGTTTTGTTAATATTCACCGGGGGCGGGCACAAATCGTGGCTGATTAATATTCATGAGCGATGGGCAGCACCCCTGCTTGCGGTCATCTCGTTAATATTCATTGGGGCGGGCACAAATCGTGGCTCATTAATATTCATGAGGGGTGGCCAGTGCCACTTGCACTGTGTGGTGTCGGCTCGTTAATATTCATGAGGAGCAGCCTCAAATCTTTCTTTGCTCATTAATATTCATGAGAGACGGCCAGTGCCCCTGCCTGCACTCATCTCGTTAATATTAATGAGGGGCGGGCACAAAACCGGCCGGCTCATTAATATTCATGAGCAGGGTGACCCTGGCCTGGGTCCTGTTGTGGGGGAAGGGGGGGGGGCCTTTTGGGGGGCGTCCCCCTCTTTTGGGGGGGGTCCCCGCTTTTTGGGGGGGGGTCCCCTCTTCGGGGGGGGTCCCCCCATCCCGGGGGGGGGGGTTCCCCATCCCGGGGTCCCCTCCCTGCCCCCACCGCCCCCCCCTTTCTCTCCCCCCGCAGCCCGGCGAGAGCCGTGACGGGGAGGCCTGCGGCCTCTCCCTGCCGCTGGAGCACTCCTTCGAGCTGGGTGAGTTCGGGGGGGCGCAGGGGACAGCGGGGGGGGGGGGACATGGGGACGCTGGGGTCACCCAAGCGGTCCCCTGTCCGTCCGTCTGTCCCTTCCCTAGACGACACCCCCCGCTTTCGCAAACGGGGGACGCTGGCCTGGACCCCCGGCGCCGAACCCGCCCCCGCCCTCACCCAGAAACAGCTCAGCGAGGACGAACGCAACCGGCTGCGGGTTCGGGGGGGGACCCCGGGGTTTGGGGGGACCCCGAGGGGTTGGGGGGACCCCGGGGGGACCTGGCAGGGGGGTGACACTGTCCCCGTCCCCCCCCCGCAGGAGGTGGCGGCGAGGGACGGGCTGTACCGGCTGCGGGGGATCCGCAGCCCCCCTGGGCCCCGGGGAGGAGAGCGGCCCCCAGTACGTCACCTCCTTCCTCCGGGCGGTGAGTGGGGGGGGCACCCCGCCCTGGGGGCCCCCGTTGTCCCCTCCCCCCCCCCGCCCCCCCCCCACACCCCCTTTTCGCCCCCTGATGGCCCCCCGTTGGCCCCGGGCTGCCCCCTGTCCCCCCCTCGGTGTCCCCCCGTCACCCTGTGTCCCCCCCCGGTGTCCCCACTGTCACCCTGTGTCCCCCCCTCGGTGTCCCCCCCATCACCCTGTGTCCCCCCCCCAGTGACCCCCCCATCACCCTGTCCCCCCCTCGGTCCCCCTGTCACCCTGTGTCCCCCCCCGGTGTCCCCACTGTCACCCTGTGTCCCCCCCGGTGTCCCTGTCACCCTGTCCCCCCCTCGGTGTCCCCCCTGTCACCCTGTGTCCCCCTTGGTCCCCCTGTCACCCTGTCCCCCCGTCAGTGTCCCCCCTGTCACCCCCTGTCCCTTGTCCCCCCCATCACCCCGTGTCCCCCCCATGTCCCCTGTCACCCCATGTGTCACCCTGGTGCCCCCATCACCCCGTGTCCCCCTCAGTGCCCCCTGTCACCCCATAACCCCCGTCCCCCCGTGTCCCCTGTCCCCCCCAATGCCCCCATCACCCCCCCATCACCCCCCGTCCCCCCCCCGTCCCCCCGTGCCCCCCATCACCCCCCCGTCCCCCCCCATCCCCCCGTGTCCCCCCGGGGCCCCCATAACCCCCGTCCCCCCGTGCCCCCCATCACCCCCCGTCCCCCCCCCGTCCCCCCCCGTCCCCCCGTGTCCCCCCGGGGCCCCCATAACCCCCGTCCCCCCGTGCCCCCCTGTGCCCCCATCACCCCCTGTCCCCCCCCCGTCCCCCCGTGTCCCCCCGGGGCCCCCATAACCCCCGTCCCCCCAGTGCCCCCATCACCCCCGTTCCCCCCCGCCCCCCGTGTCCCCCCGGGGCCCCCATAACCCCCGTCCCCCCGTGCCCCCCCATCACCCCCGTCCCCCCCCCGTCCCCCCCCCGTCCCCCCGTGTCCCCCCGGGGCCCCCCATAACCCCCGTCCCCCCAGTGCCCCCCATCACCCCCCGTCCCCCCCCGTCCCCCCCCGTCCCCCCGTGTCCCCCCGGGGCCCCCATAACCCCCGTCCCCCCGTGCCCCCCAGTGCGCCCTGGTGGAGTCCCACCTCTCGGACCAGCTGACGCTGCACGTGGACGTGGCCGGGAACGTGGTGGCCCTGGGGGTGGTGGCCGTGCCGGGGACCTGCCGGGGCGCGGAGGTGGAGGGACGTGGACCTGGAGGCCTTCAACACCTCGGTGGCCCTGCGGCAGCCCCTGCCCGCCGCCACGTGAGTGACGGGGACGCGGTGGGGACACGGGGACACGGTGGGGACATGGGGACGTGGGGATGTGGTGGGGACATGGGGACGTGGGGACATGGGGACGTGGGGGGGACGTGGGGACGCGGTGGAGGACGTGGACCTGGAGGCCTTCACACACCTCGGTGGCCCTGCGGCAGCCCCTGCCCGCCGCCACGTGAGTGACGGGGACGCGGGACGCGGTGGGGGACACGGGGATGTGGTGGGGACACGGGGACGTGGGGGGGACATGGGGACATGGGGACGTGGTGGGGACGTGGGGACGCGGTGGAGGACGTGGACCTGGAGGCCATCAACACCTCGGTGGCCCTGCGGCAGCCCCTGCCCGCCGCCACGTGAGTGACGGGGAACGCGGTGGGGACACGGGGACACGGGGACACGGTGGGGACGTGGGGATGTGGTGGGGACGTGGGGACATGGGGGACGTGGGGACATGGGGGACGTGGGGGGGGACGTGGGGACGCGGTGGAGGACGTGGACCTGGAGGCCATCAACACC
>NW_028120930.1:0-13799 GCF_965183815.1 Platalea leucorodia
GGCGTCATCAGCGGGCGCCGGCGCTTAAAGGGGCCGCGGCGCGGGGAAAAAAAAGAGGCGGGGCCGGGGCCCGATTTGGCCGTTTTTCACCCCAAAACCGGCCGGGGGGAGGGGCGGGGGGAGGGGAGGGGGCGGGGCGTCCCGTTAAATAAGCGCGAGGGGAGGGGGCGGAGTCAGGCGACCGGGAGCTGTCAATCAATCAAGGGGGGGGGGCGTCAATCGGAGGCCGGCGCGTCAATGGGGGAGCTGTCAATCAAGGGGAGCTGTCAATCACGGGGAGCTGTCAATCACGGGCTGGGCGGAGTGTCAATCACGGGGCTGTCAATCAACCGAGGGGCGGCGACCGGAGCGGGTCCTCCCCCGGGGGCTGTCAATCAAACGGAGGGAGCTGTCAATCAAAGGCTGCCGTCAATCAATCAAATGGAGCCGGTCGCGCAAGGCGGCTGTCAATCAAGGGCAGAGCGGGCTGTCAATCACGTGGAGCCGCCAATCAGGGGCTGGCTCGCAGCTCAATCGAGCGAGGCAGCTGTCAATCAATCAAGACAGCTGTCCATCAACCACAGGCAGTGTCAATCACCCCTGGCAGCTGCCAAATCAAAGCAGCTGTCAATCAACCAGAGGCCGCTGCCCATCGATCAAGCCAGCTGCCAATCACTCAAAGCAGCTGTCATCAACCACAGCGGCTGCCAATCACTCGCCCACGGCAGCTGCCAATCACTTGTTGCCAAGCTGTCATCAACCAAGGCCTCTGGTCAATCGATCGACGGGGCTGCCAATCAATCACAGCAGCTGCCAATCAACCACTGGAGCTGTCAATCGATCAAGCCAGCTGCCAATCACAGCCGCTGTCAATCAACCACAGCAGCTGTCAATCAACCACAGCAGCTTCAATCACTGGTTGCAGCTGTCAATCAACCAAGGCCACTGTCAATCGATCGACGGGGGCTGCCAATCAATCACAGCGGCTTGCCAATCAATCACAGCAGCTGTCAATCAACCACTGGAGCTGTCAATCGATCAAGCAGCTGTCAATCAAACACTGTAGCTGTCAATCGATCAAGCAGCTGTCAATCAAACACTGTAGCTGTCAATCGATCAAGCAGCTGTCAATCAAACACTGTAGCTGTCAATTGATCAAGCCAACTGTCAATCACAGCAGCCGTCAATCACCCCCCGGCAGCCGTCAATCACCCCCGGCAGCTGTCAATCATCACCCCCGGCAGCTGTCAATCACCCGCGGCAGCTGTCAATCACTCACCTCCCCTCAGAAGTAGAGGTTTGTCCTGGAGGCCGGGGGGGGCTCCCGCTGCCCCTCGGGGGGGGGGAGGGGGGTCCCGCTCCCCGCGTGCCCCTTCCCCCCCCCTCCCCCTCCTCCTCCTCCTCCCTGCCCCCCCCCCGCCCCCCCGGCCCCCCCCCCCCCCCGCCGCAGCCCCCCAGCGCCTCCAGCAGCCCCCGCGCCCCTCCCCCCCTTCTCCACCGGCCCCTCTCCCCACTGGGGGGCCCCCAATGCTCTTTTCCACCGCCCCCCTCCCCCACCGGGGGACCCCCCCCCCCCTTCTCCACCGGCCCCTCCCCCACCGGAGCTCCCCCCCCCCCCCTTTCCACCAGCCCCTCCCCCACCGGGGACCCCCCCCCCTTTCCCCAGCGGCCCCTCCCCCCCCCGGGGGCCCCTCCCCCCCCTCGGGGGGTCCCCCCCCCCCCGCCGCTGCCGCTCCTGCAGGATGGCGCGGGCGCCGTGCAGGCGGGGGGGGGGCGGCCGCTGCAGCTCCCCCCGCGTCTCCCGCCAGCGCCGCAGCTGCGCCCCGCTCTCCCGCTCCAGCAGCGCCTCCGTCACCGGCACCGACGTCACCTGGGGGGGGACACGGGGGGGGGGGGGGGGGGGCGCCGCGCCGTCACCGCGCCGTCACCCGCGCCGTCACCCGAGCCCTGGGACGCTGGGACCCCCCCACGTCCCCCCGTCTCCGTGTCCCCCCCAATGTCCCCCCATGCACCCCCAACCCCTGCCCCCATTGTCCCCAATGTCCCCCACACCCCCAGTGCCCCCCATGCCCCCAAATCCCCACGTCCCCCCGTCCCCTCCCGTCCCAATGTCCCCCCACGTCCCCCAGCCCCCCATGTCCCCAATGTCCCCCATGTCCCCCCATCCCCCCCGTCCCCCCATGTCCCACATCCCCCCATGTCCCCCCTGTGTCCCCAATGTCCCCCCGTCCCCCCACATCCCCCCATCCCCCCGTGTCTCCATGCCCCCCCCGTCCCCCCATGTCCCCACGTCCCCCCAATATCCCATGTCCCACGTCCCTCTGTGTCCCCAATGTCCCCCACGTCCCAATGTCCCCCCGTCCCCCTGTCCCCATGTCCCCCACCCTGTCCCCCCACATCCCCCCATCCCCCCGTGTCCCCATGTCCCCCCACATCCCATGTCCCCATGTCCCCATGTCCCCCCCCGTCCCCCCCATGTCCCACATCCCCCGTGTCCCCATGTCCCCCCCCATCCCCCCATGTCCCCCGTCCCCCCCTGTCCCCCACGTCCCCCCCGTCCCCCCATGTCCCACATCCCCCCATGTCCCCCACGTCCCCCCGTCCCCCCATGTCCCACATCCCCCCGTGTCCCCATGTCCCCCCCCGTCCCCCCATGTCCCCCGTCCCCCCCGTCCCCCACGTCCCCCCGTCCCCCCATGTCCCACATCCCCCCGTGTCCCCCCACGTCCCCCCGTCCCCCCCGTGCCCCCCGTCCCCACCTGCTGCACCAGGGCGTCCTCGTGCAGGCCGGGGGGGGGGGACGCTGCGCAGCCGCTCCATGGTCTCGTACATCCCCTGGCAGCTGCGCAGCTTCTCGGGGGTCCCCAGCGCCTGGCGCAGCAGCACCAGCCCCACGCGGAACATGATCTTCACCCCTGGGCCGGGGGGCGCCGGCGTCAGGGCCGCCGGGGGCGGGGACGCGGGCGGGGACGGGGGAGGGGGATACGGGACGGGGGGATGAAGATCTGGGGCGTGGGGACGTGGATGGGGGACGCGGGGACGTGGGCGGGGGACGTGGGGACGTGGATATGGGATGGGGGGACGCGGGCGGGGACGTGGGATGGGGATACGGGACGTGGGAACGCGGGTGGGGGACGTGGGGACGTGGGTGGGGGACGTGGGGACGTGGGTGGGGGAGGTGGGACATGGATACGGGACGGGGGGACGCGGATGGGGGACGTTGGCGTGAAGATCTGGGGCGTAGGGACACGGAGGTGGGATGTGGGGACACGGATGGGGACGGGGGATGGGGATACGGGACGTGGGGATGAAGATCTGGGGCGTGGGGACACGGGTGGGGGAGATGGGGACGTGGACGTGGACGTGGGGACGTGGATATGGGACGTGGACGTGGACGTGGGATGGGGATACGGGACGTGGGGACACAGATGGGGGACGTGGGGACGTGGACGTGGACATGGGGACGTGGATATGGGACGTGGGGACGTGGACGTGGACGTGGGATGGGGATACGGGACGTGGGGACAGAGATGGGGGACGTGGGGACGTGGACGTGGACATGGGGACGTGGATATGGGACGTGGGGACGTGGACGTGGACGTGGGATGGGGATACGGGACGTGGACATGAAGATCTGGGCGTGGGGACACGGATGGGGACGTGGACATGGACACACGGACGTGGGATGGGGGGACATGGACGTGGACGTGGGATGGGGATACGGGACGGGGGGACGCGGATGGGGGACGGGGGGACGCGGACGTGGGAGGAGGGACGTGGATATGGGACAGGGGGACGTGGATGTGGGACAGGGGGACGTGGGTACGGGACGGGGGGACGCGGATGGGGGACGTTGGCGTGAAGATCTGGGGCGTGGGGACGCGGACGGGGGACGCGGGGACGCGGACGGGGGACACGTGGCCACGCGGAAGCAGGGAGGAAGGCGGGATGTGGGGCGGGGACATCGGACCCGGCCACGGGAGGGGACATTGGCCACGGCTACGGGAGGGGACATTGGCCACGGCCACGGGAGGGGACATTGGCCACGGACGGGGCCACGGACGCAGGCCACGGCTACAGGACCTGGCCACGGGAGGGGACATTGGCCATGGCTACGGGCCACGGCCACGGGAGGTGGGCATTGGCCATGCCTACGGGACCCGGCCACGGGAGGGGACATTGGCCACGGCTACGGGCCCCGGCCCCGGGAGGCGGGCATTGGCCATGGACGGGGCCACGGACGCAGGCCACGGCCACGGGCCCTGGCCCCGGGAGGGGACATTGGCCACGGCTACGGGCCACGGCCACGGGAGGGGACATTGGCCACGGACGGGGCCACGGACGCAGGCCACAGCTACGGGACCCGGCCACGGGAGGGGACATTGGCCACGGCCACAGGCCCCGGCCCCGGGAGGCGGGCATTGGCCACGGACGGGGCCACGGACGCAGACCACGGCTACGGGACCCGGCCACGGGAGGGGACATTGGCCACGGCTACGGGCCCCGGCCACGGGAGGGGACATTGGCCATGGACGGGGCCACGGACGCAGGCCACGGCTACGGGCCCCGGCCCCGGGAGGGGACATTGGCCACGGCCACGGGCCCCGGCCCCGGGAGGCAGGCATTGGCCACGGCCACAGGACCCAGCCACGGGAGGGGACATTGGCCACGGACGGGGCCACGGACGCAGGCCACGGCCACGGGCCCCGGCCCCGGGAGGGGACATTGGCCACGGCCACGGGCCCCGGCCCCGGGAGGCGGGCATTGGCCCCGGGCGGGGCCCCGGGCGCGGGAGGCGGCTATCGGGGGCGGCCCCTACCCTCGCAGAAGAACATGTCCCAGACGCGCAGGACGGCGGCCCAGGGCAGGCTGCGGGCGAAGATGCACATGAACCACTCCGTCAGGTAAAGCACCGGCTCCACCCGGAAGCGCCGCAGGTGCCGGTGGGCGGCGGGGGCCGCGCGCCGCAGCAGCGCCGCAAACACCTCCCCGTCCAGCTGCACGGCCTCCTGGGGGGGGGGGGGCGGGGCGGGTCAGAGCCGCCCCCCGCCCCCGCAGCCCCCCCGTTGGCCACCGTGGACCACCAGCATCCCTCGTGGACCACCATTGACCCCTCTTGGCCACCATTGACTTCCATCGGCCCCCGTTGACCACCGTTGGCTGCCGTGGACCACCGCCATCCCTCATTGACCGCCGTTGATCTCTATTGGCCGCCATTGACCACCACTGGCCCCCATTGACCACCATCATCCCTCATTGGCCCCCGTTGATCCCTCATTGACCCCCATTGGCCCCCCCATTGACCCCCATTGACCCCTGTTGGCCCCCATTGACCCCTGTTGGCCTCCATTGGCCACCATTGGCCTCCACTGACCACCGTTGGCCTCCACTGACCCCCATCATCCCCTACTGACCTCCATTGGCCCCCACTGACCACCATTGGCCCCCATTGACCCCCATTGACCCCCACTGGCCCCCATTGGCCCCCATTGGCCACCATTGGCCCCCATTGACCACCATCGGCCCCCATTGACCCCCATTGGCCACCGTTGGCCCCCACTGGCCCCTATTGGCCACCGTTGGCCCCCATTGACCACCATCACACCCCATTGACCCCCATTGGCCCCCATTGACCCCTGTTGGCCCCCACTGGCCCCCGTTGGCCCCCACTGGCCCCCGTTGGCCCCCACTGGCCCCCGTTGGCCCGCCCCCAGCCCCCCTCACCAGGCCGGCGCTGTAGTAGCCGGGCAGGTATTTCTCGCAGATCTGCACCAGGCACCAGAAGGCTTGCTGGGGGTGGGGGAGGGGCGGGGAGGGGGGGTCAGCGGGGGGACCCCGGCCTCCGGGACCCCTCCCCCATCGCCCCCGGCCCCAGGGTCCCCCCCACCCCCCCCCCATCGCCCCCCATCCCCAGGGCCCTGGTGCCCCCCCTGCCCCCCACGACCCCCCTGCCCCCCCTGCCCCCCCTGCCCCCCATCCCCCACCTCGGCGGGCATGTGCATGAGGAGGACGGCGGCGACGGGGGCCTGGGCCTGGCAGTAGCCCTCCTGGGGCCGGTAGACGGTGTAGGCCTTCAGGATGCGGTACAGGTCCTGCTGCCTGGGGGCGGGGCCGGGGGAGGAGTCAGCCGATGGAGGGGCGGGGCCAGGGCCCGGGGGAGGAGCTACTGCAGAGGGGGAGGAGCCACCGGAGAGGGGGAAGGGCCCGACGAGGAGGGGAGGGGGTAGCGTGGAGGGGGAGGGGCCAATGTAAAGAGGGAGGGGCCAAACAATGAGGGGAGGGGACAGCCTGGAGGGGGCGGAGCCAGCTGTGGGATGGGGCGTGGCCACTCCTGGTGGGCGTGGCCACGCCAGAAAGGGGGCGTGTCCCCCCGGGGGAACCCACTCAAGGGCTGGGCGTGCCCTAAGTGGGTGTGGCCGCCAGGAGGGCGTGTCCCCAGCGAGTGGGCGTGTCCGGGGGGAGGTGGGCGTGTCCCGGGGAGGTGGGCGTGTCCCGGGGGGAGGTGGGCGTGTCCTACCCGTGCCCGCCCCGGGCGGCGAACATCTCGTGGAAGGGGAACTGCCGGTGCAGGTCCTTCTCGATGGCGTCCAGCCACCGCGGCTCCCCCGGCTGCCGCTCCAGCTCCTGCCGGGGGGGCGGGGCGTCACCCCCGGGCCACGCCCAGCGGGCCACGCCCGGCCCGGAGCCACGCCCCCCCTCCCCCGGCCACGCCCCCCTCCCAGCTCACCTGGAAGAGGCCGGGGTTGCGGTCGAGCAGGGCTTTGCTGTCGGAGAGGAGCTGCCAGGCGCGGGCCCGCAGGGAGGAGGGGATGCCCTTGCGGCAGCGCAGCTTCACCTGCCCCACGGCGAGACCCACGGCGAGACCCACGGACAGGCAGACCCACGGACGGACCCACGGCGAGACCCATGGACAGGCAGACCCACGGACGGACCCACGGCGAGACCCAGGGACGGACCCACGAAGAGACCCACGGCCCCCGCCGTCAGGCAGACGCAGCCCCCATGGCCTGCCGTGGGGCGGGAGGGCCCCCCGACCCCTCTATGGGGCTGGAACCCCCCCCAAACCCCGCTATGGGGCAGGAACCCCCCCCCCAGCCCCGCTATGGGGCAGGAGAAACCCCCCCAACCCCCTCTATGGGGCAGGAGGACCCCCCCAGAGCCTGCTATGGGGCAGGAGGACCTCCCCAAACCCCTCTATGGGGCAGGGGAACCCCCCCAGCCCCGCTATAGGGCCCCAAACCTCTCTATGGGGCAGGAGAACCTCCCCAAACTCCTCTATGGGGCAGGAACCCCCCCCCAGAGCCTGCTATGGGGGAGGAGAACCCCCCCAAACCCCTCTATGGGGCAGGAGGACCCCCCCAGAGCCTGCTATGGGGGAGGAGGACCCCCCCAAACCCCTCTATGGGGCAGGAGAACCTCCCCAAACCCCTCTATGGGGCAGGAAACCCCCCCAAACCCCTCTATGGGGCAGGAGAACCCCCCCAAACCCCTCTATGGGGCAGGAGAACCCCCCCCAGCCCCGCTATGGGGCAGGAAGACCCCCCCAACCCCCTCTGTGGGGCAGGAGAACCCCCCCAACCCCCTCTATGGGGCAGGAAGACCCCCCCAACCCCCTCTATGGGGCAGGAGAACCCCTCCAACCCCCTCTATGGGGCAGGAGAACCCCCCCCAACCCCGCTATGGGGCAGGAGGACCCCCAGAACCCCCTCCCGGCCAGACAGATCTCCCCCTCCCCGAACGCGCCGTGGGTCCTGGCCCCCCCCCCCGCCCCGCTCCCCGCCGTGGGGCAGGACCCCACCTTCTGGTAGCGCCGCGAGAGCCACTTGTCCCAGTGGTTGAACATCTCCAGCCACTTCAGCTCCCGCTGCCGCGCCACGTCCACGGGCACCGAGCTCTCCCTGGGGCGGGGGAGGGGCGGAGAGCGGGCGCTGGGTGGGGGAGGGGTCCCGACACCCCCCCACGCCTCCCCCTGGGCACCGCCCCCGGCCCCACAGCCAGCCCCCCCCCTCCCCCGCCAAACCCAGCCCCACGCTTGGGGGGGTCCCGCGCACCCAGAGGCGACGGGGGGATGGGGGCCCCACCCGGGGGGGGGGAGGGGCGCATTTTGGGGCCAAAGGTCCCGGTTTTGGGGTCACTCACGGCGCCTCGCTGTACTGGCTGCCCCCCAGGAAGCCGTAGCGGTCGGTGCGGCGGAAGGACGGCCCCGCCACCTCCGAGTCGGAGCCCATGGAGCTGGCGTCGTCGGGGAAGGGCCCGGCCAAGGACTCCAGCGTCCCCGACAGGAGGCTGACCGAGTCCAGGTCCGCGCCCCGCGGGCCCGGGATGCCGGGGCCCAGGCTGCCCTGCGAGCCCCGCCCCGGCCCGCTGGCCCCCGCCAGGCTCCGCGTCCCCGGGGAGCCCGGAGCGGCCGCCGGCGGGGCTGACGATGCCGCCAAGATGGCCGCCGGCGGGGCGGCGGCGGTCTCCGGAGCTGCCTTGGATGGACTTGGCGCTAAGATGGCCGCCGCGGGGGTCGGGCGAGGCTCCGGCTCCTCGTTGGCCGCCGTTGACCCTCCGTTGGCCACCACTGACTCCTCGTTGGCCGCCGTTGACCCTCCGTTGGCCACCATTGACTCCTCGTTGGCCACCATTGGCCCCGAGATGGCCGCCGTTGACCCTGAGATGGCCGCCGTTGACCCCGCGATGGCCACTGTTGACCCCGAGATGGCCGCCGTTGATCGCCCGTGGGCTTCTGGCTCCTCATTGGCTGCCGTTGCCCCCTGGTTGGCTGTCGTTGACCCCAAGATGGCCGCCGTTGATCGCCCGTGGGCTTCTGGCTCCTCATTGGCTGCCGTTGCCCCCTGGTTGGCTGTCGTTGACCCCAAGATGGCCACCGTTGATCTCTTGCGGGCTTCCGGCTCCACGTTGGCCGCCGTTGACCCCATGACGCTGGTCACCGTTGACCCCGCGCTGGCCGCCGTTGACTTCCCGTGGGCTTCCGGCTCCTCGTTGGCCGCCGCTGACCCCAAGATGGCCGCCGTTGACCGCGGGCTGGCCGCCCTTGACCCCGCGCTGGCCGCCCTTGACCTCCCGTGGGCTCCTGGCTCCTCATTGACCGCCGTCGACCCCGCGCTGGCCGCCGTCGACCCCGCAATGGCCGCCGCCGACCTCCCGTGGGCTCCTGGCTCCTCATTGGCCGCCGTCGACCCCGCGCCGGCCCCCGCCGCCGCCTCCGCCGCCCTCAAGATGGCCGCCGCCGCCCTCGCCCGCGGCTCCGAGCCCTCCTGGGCCTCGCTCGCCCCGGCCTTGACCCCGGCTGACCCCGCCTGGGCCTCGCTCGCCCCGGCCTTGACCCCCGCCGACCCCTCGGCGCCCTTCGACCCCCGCCCCTCATTGGCCGCCGCCGCCCCCCGCCCGGCCACGCCATTGGCCAGGGCTGCGGCCGGGGGGCCGGGGGCCATCTTGGGGCGTGGTCGGGCGGGGCGGGGCGGGGGCGCGGGGGGCCCCGTTTCCATGGCGACGAGCGGGGGCGGGGGGCGCCCGGGGCTGGCGGCGGCCGCAGCGACCCCTCCCCCGCCCTCCCGGCGCCGCCGCGGTGCGCGCGCAGCCCCGCCGGCCAATCAGGGCGCGGCAACGCCCTCCCCATTGGTCGGCGGGGGTGGGCGGGGCCGGCGGGGCAGGAAGGGGAAGCGGAGGAGGGCGGCGGCCAATGGGGAGGGAGGAGGGGCGGGGAGGGCGGAGGCCGCCGGCCAATGGGGTGGGGAGGGCGGGGCGGGAGGCGGGGGGAGCCGAGCAGGAAGTGACGGGCGGGCGCGGCGGCCAATGGCAGCGCAGCGGTGCTGAAGGGGGGGGGGGGCGCGAGCGGCGCTTCCGGCCGGTGGCGGGCGGAGGGCGGGACGAGCGATCGCCGCCGCCAATCAGCGGGCAGCGCGGCGGCGCCGCCGGCCAATGGGAGCGCGGGGAGGACAAGAGCGGGGCCGGGGGCCCTTTAAGGAGGCGGAGCCAGAGTCCGGTGACGTCTTTATTGAGTCTCGCCAGGCCCCGCCCCCCGGGGCGGCCGTTGCTTGGCAACCGCCCCGCTCCTTCCCCCTCCCCCCCGCCCTCCCCCGCGCGCGCGCGGTTGCCGGGCAACGGCCTCACTCCACCCCCCACTGCCAGCCCACCACCCGCAGGTGATTGGCTGCCGCCGGCCGGGGGGGCGTGGCCCGCAGCCCCGTCCACTCCGCGCCCACCCGCAGCCCGCGGGGGGCGGGGCCGAGCGCCGGCTCCGCCCACTCGTCCTCCGAGGGGTCCCCCGAGGAGGCGGAGCCTCCGCCCGGCCCCGCCCACCCCCCCGCGCAAGGGCGGGGCTCCGCCTCCGAGGGGGCGTGGCCGCGCCGCCGCCCCTCCCACTCCGGTGGGCGGGGCTCGCCCTCCGGGGGGGCGTGGCCTCCCCAGCCCTCCCCGCCGGCCCCCCCTCCCTCCGAGGAGGAGGAGGCGGGGCTGAGCCGAAGCCCCTCCCACTTCTCTGCCAAGGGGCGGAGCCTCTCCGGGGAGGCGTGGCCAGTCTCCAGCCCCTCCCACTCGCATCCCAGTGGGCGTGGCTCGCTCTCCAGCTCATTCATTAAGTCCTGGCCACCAGGGCCACGCCCCCCAGAGGGGGCCACGCCCCTCCACGGTGGGCAGAGCCTCTCTGGGGAGGCGTGGCCAGTCTCTAGCCCCTCCCACTCTCGTCCCAGTGGGCGTGGCTCACTCTCCAGCTCATTCATCAAGTCCTGGCCACCAGGGCCACGCCCTACGGGTGGAGCCCCGCCCCTCCACGGTGGGCGGAGCCTCTCTGGGGAGGCGTGGCCAGTCTCCAGCCCCTCCCACCCCAGTGGGCGTGGCTCACTCTCCAGCTCATTCATTATGTCCTCACCACCGGGGCCACGCCCTGTGGGTGGAGCCCCGCCCTTCCACGGTGGGCGGGGCTTCTCCGGGGAGGCGTGGCCAGTCCCCAGCCCCTCCCACTCGCCCCCCCGCGGGGGGGGCTCGCCCCCCTCCCCCTCCCGGCGCTGGGGGGGGGCGAAGGGGCGGAGCCTGCCGGCGGGGGCGTGGCCGGGGCGGTGGACGCGCTGGTGGCGGGCGAGGGTGGAGCTGCGGGCGAAGGCCTTGCCGCAGCGGGGGCAGCGGTAGGGCCGGGCGCCGGTGTGGGCGCGCTGGTGGACGGCCAGGTAGGAGCTGTCGCCGTAGCTCTTGCCGCAGAGGCGGCACTGGAAGGGGCGCTCGCCCGAGTGGGTGACGCGGTGGCGGAGGAGGTGGGAGCTCTCGGCGAAGCGCTTGCCGCAGTCGCCGCAGGCGTAGAGGCGCTCGCCGGTGTGGGTGCGGTGGTGGCGGGCCAGGTCGGAGCGCTGGGCGAAGGCTTTGCCGCAGGCGGCGCAGGCGAAGGGGCGCTCGCCGGTGTGGCTGCGCTGGTGGCGGATGAGGTGGGAGCTCAGGCCGAAGCGCTTCCCGCACTCCCCGCAGGCGAAGGGACGCGGCGGCGGCGGGGGGGCGGTGGCGGCACGGGGGGGGCCGCGGCGGCGGCGGGGGGGGGGACGACGGTGGCGACGGGGCGGGGGAGGCGGCTGCGGGGGTGGGGAGGGGGCGTCAGGGCCTCTGAGCCTGCAGCCCGGCCCCGTGTCCCCCTGTCCCCCTGTCCGTCCCTCTGTCCCTCATCCGTCCCTCTGTCCCCTCTCTGCCCGTCCCCACGCCCCCCTGTCCGTCTGTCCCCCCGTCTGTCCCTCTGTCCCCTCTCTGCCCGTCCCCACGTCCCCCTGTCCGTCCCTCTGTCCCCCCGTCTGTCCCTCTGTCCCCTCTCTGACCGTCCCCACGTCCCCCTGTCCGTCCCTCTGTCCCCCTGTCTGCCTCTCTGTCCCCTCTCTGACCGTCCCCACGTCCCCCTGTCCGTCCCTCTGTCCCCCCGTCTGCCTCTCTGTCCCCCCGTCTGTTCCTCTGTCCCCTCTCTGCCCGTCCCCACATCCCCCTGTCCGTCTGTCCCCCCATCTGTCCCTCTGTCCCCTCTCTGCCTGTCCCTCTGTCCATCTCTCTGTCCCCCCGTCTATCCCTCTGTCCCCTCTCTGCCCGTCCCCGTGTCCCCCCGTCCGTCTCCATGTCCCCTCTCTGCGTCCCCCTGTCCCTCTCTCTGTCCCCCTGTCCCTCTCTCTGTCCCCCCATCCGTCCCCAGGTCCCCGTCTGTCCCTCTGTCCCCCCATCTGTCCCTCTGTCCCCCATCCATCCCTCTGTCCCCTCTCTGCCCGTCCCCACGTCCCCCTCCCCATCTCTCTGTCCATCTCCGGGTCCCTCTGTCCCTCCCTGTGTCCCTCCCCCATGTCCCCCTGCCCCTCCCTGTGTCCCCCTGTCCGTCCCTGGGTCCCCTTCTGTCCCTCTGTCCCCCCGTCTGTCCCTCTGTCCCCCCGTCTGTCCATTCCCTTGTCCCCCTCCCTGTCCTTGCGTCCCTGCCATGTCCCCCTGTCCATCCCCGCATCCCCCTGTCCATCCCCGTGTCCCCTCTCTGTCCGTCCCCAGGTCCCCCTCTCCGTCCCCCCCTCCCCATCCATGTCCCTCCCTCTGTCCCTGCGTCCCCCTGTCCATCCCCATGTCCCCTCTCTGTCCGTCCCCGCGTCCCCTCTCTGTCCGTCCCCATGTCCCCCTGTCTGTCCCCATGTCCCCTCTCTGGGTCCCCCCATGACCTCAGGGACCCCCCCAGGGTGCTCAGAGGACCCCTCCACGAGCTGAAGGACCCCCCAAAAGGCTCAGGGACCCCCCCATGGGCTAAAAGACCCCCCCAGGGTGCTGAGGGCCCCCCCCCCCACGCTCCCCAGCCCTTACCCGGGGGGCCGGCGTCCCGCTGCAGCTCCCGGGGGGGTTCGCCCAGCGCCCCCCACTCCTCCATCGCGGGGCCCCCGGCACCGTCAGCCCCCAGCCCTGGGGGGGGGAGAGGGTGAGACGGGGCCCCCCCATCGCCCTCAGCCCCCCCGTATCGGCACCGGGGACCCCCCCATCGCCCTCAGCCCCCCCGTATCCGCACCGGGGACCCCCCCATCGCCCTCAGCCCCCCCCCCATCCGCACCGGGGACCCCCCCATCGCCCTCAGCCCCCCCCCCATCCGCACCGGGGACCCCCCCATCGCCCTCAGCCCCCCCGTATCGGCACCGGGGACCCCCCCATCGCCCTCAGCCCCCCCCTTATCGGCACCGGGGACCCCCCCATCGCCCTCAGCCCCCCCGTATCGGCACCGGGGACCCCCCCATCGCCCTCAGCCCCCCCGTATCCGCACCGGGGACCCCCCCGAGCATCCCCCGCCCCCAGACCCCACTCACCCGCGGCGGGGCCCCCCCCATACGCCCCCCGGCCCCCCCGTTCGCCCAGCGGCCGCCGGGCCCGGCCGCCGGAAGCGCCGCGGTTGTGGCGGGGAGGGAGTGGGGGGGGGCCTCCAAAAAGCCGCTTCCGGTTCAAACCACACGGGGCCGCTCCGGCCGCCTTGGAGGACCGCGCGTCTCCATAGCTTTAACCCGTTCCGCGACTCTATGGTTCGCCTTCCGCCGGGGAGGGGAGTCCTTCCGGCGCGCTGATTGGGCGGGGAAGGGGGCGTGGCGCGCCGAACGGCGCGTCCTGATTGGCTCCGTCGCGCGCGGGGACTACGCCTCCCGTCATCCCCCGCGCCGCCGCCGCCATTTTGCGTGGGCGGCGGGGGCGGACGGGGGAGGGCGCAGGCCGCTCCGCCGCCCGCCCGTTCCCACCCGCCGCCGCCGCCGCCGGCCCCGTCCGCGCCCCGGGGGGTGCGGGGGGGCCGCTCCCCTCCCCCTCCTCTCCTCCGCCGCCCGGGGGGAGGGGGGGAGACC
>NW_028120929.1:0-13554 GCF_965183815.1 Platalea leucorodia
GGGGAGGGGCGGTGGGGGAGGGGCGGTGGTGTGGGGGGGAGCAGCCCCCGGGGGGGGGGGGAAACACGCGCGGGGGGGGGAGGGGCACGCGGGGGGGGCGGGGCACGCGGGGGGGGGGAGGGGCACGCGGGGGGCTCTGGCTCCGCGCTGGGCCCCCCCCCCCGGCGGCCCCCAACCGCCCCCCCCCCCCCGTGCATCTCCCCCCATTTCCCCCCAAACCCGGGGTTCCCTGCGCCCCCCCGGGGCAACGCCGCAATGTGGGCATTCTATAGGCGCCGTACGGGCGCTCTGTACCTTCTATAGGGGCCGCACGGCACCGTATGGGCGCTTTACACCTTCTATAGGCGCCGTACGGGCGCTCTATACCTTCTATAGGGGCCGCACGGCACCGTATGGGCACTTTACACCTTCTATAGGCGCCGTACGGGCGCTCTATACCTTCTATAGGTGCCGCACGGCACCGTATGGGCGCTTTATACCTTCTATAGGCACCGTACGGGCGCTCTATACCTTCTATAGGTGCCGCACGGCACCGTATGGGCGCTTTATACCTTCTATAGGCACCGTATGGGCGCTCTATACCTTCTATAGGTGCCGCACGGCACCGTATGGGCGCTTTATACCTTCTATAGGCACCGTATGGGCGCTCTATACCTTCTATAGGGGCCGCACGGCACCGTATGGGCACTTTACACCTTCTATAGGCGCCGTACGGGCGCTCTATACCTTCTATAGGTGCCGCACGGCACCGTATGGGCGCTTTATACCTTCTATAGGCACCGTACGGGCGCTCTATACCTTCTATAGGTGCCGCACGGCACCGTATCGGCGCTTTATACCTTCTATAGGCACCGTATGGGCGCTCTATACCTTCTATAGGGGCCGCACGGCACCGTATGGACACTTTATACCTTCTATAGGCACCGTATGGGCACTTTATACCTTCTATAGGCACCACACAGCACCATACGGGTGCTTTATACCTTCTATAGGTGCCACATGGTACCATATGGGCACTTTATACCTTCTATAGGTGCCGCACGGAACCATATGTGTGCTTTATACCTTCTATAGGCACCGTATGGGCGCTTTATACCTTCTATAGGCACCGTATGGGCGCTCTATACCTTCTATAGGGGCCACACGGCACCGTATGGGCGCTTTATACCTTCTATAGGCACCGTATGGGCGCTTTATACCTTCTATAGGTGCCTCACAGCACCATACAGGTGCTTTATACCTTCTATAGGTGCCATATGGTACCATATGGGCGCTTTATACCTTCTATAGGCGCCGCACGGCACCATATGGACACTTTATACCTTCTATAGGCACCACACGGCACCATATGGGTGCTTTATACCTTCTATAGGTGCCTCATGGTACCGTACGGGTGCTTTATGCCTTCTATAGGCACCTCATGGTACCATATGGGCGCTTTATACCTTCTATAGGTGCCGCACGGCACCGTATGGGCACTTTATACATTGTATAGGCGCCTCACAGTACCATATGGGTGCTTTATACCTTCTATAGGTGCCACACAGCACTGTACAGGTGCTTTATACATTCTATAGGCGCCTCATGGTACCATATGGGTGCTTTATACCTTCTATAGGCACCGCATGGCACCGTATGGGTGCTTTATACCTTCTATAGGCGCCTCATGGTACCGTAAGGGTGCTTTATGCCTCCTATAGGCACTGCACAGCACCATACGGGCGCTTTATACCTTCTATAGGCACCGCACGGCACTGTACAGGTGCTTCATACATTCTATAGGCACCTCACAGTACCATATGGGTGCTTTATACCTTCTATAGGTGCCGCACGGCACCGTATGGGCACTTTATACATTGTATAGGCGCCTCACAGTACCATATGGGTGCTTTATACCTTCTATAGGTGCTGCACAGCACCGTATGGGTGCTTTATACCTTCTATAGGTGCCGCACAGCACCGTATGGGTGCTTTATACATTGTATAGGCGCCTCACAGTACCATATGGGCACTTTATACCTTCTATAGGTGCCGCACAGCACCGTATGGGTGCTTTATACCTTCTATAGGCGCCGCACGGCACCGTATGGGTGATTTATACCTTCTATAGGCGCCCTCTCCGGCTGCGTCGCCGCCTCCTACGTATAGGTGCCTCGTCGCTCCCCTATAGGTGCCTCGTTGCTCTGCCCGGGCCCCGTCGCCCCTGCTCCTATAGGATACGCGCGCACGGCTCTGCCGCTCCGCCTCAGCTCTCGCGGCGCTTGTCGTATAGGGTGTTGCCACCTATAGAGAACGTGCGGCCTCCGAGGCGGCACTCGCGCACCCGCCTGCACCTATACGCCTGCCCCGACAGCCGCCCGTCTCCTCGCAGCTGCTTACGCCTAGGTCCCAATGATAGCCTCGTTATATACGTCCACCTTACATATAGTCACATCTATATTGAGACTCTCTGTTTACACCTATATATTCTATTTATTTACACCTATATATTCTATTTACACCTATATATTCTGTTTACACTTACACGCTATTCCCACTTCGGTGTTTACGTTGCTATCTACCCTTCTATACCCTATTCGCACGTATATGTTTCCACTTACATCTACTTATATACTCTGTTTACGCTTGTATGTCCTATTTGCACTTATAGCGCCACTTATATACTCGATTTACTTATATATCCTATTGGCACTTATATCTACACTTATATATCCTATTGGCACTTATATCTACACCTATATATTCCATTAGCACTTATATCTACACTTATATATTCTATTGGCACTTATATCTACACCTATATATTCCATTAGCACTTATATCTACACTTATATACTCTATTGGCACTTATATCTACACCTATATATTCCATTAGCACTTATATCTACACTTATATACTCTATTGGCACTTATATCTACACCTATATATTCCATTAACACTTATATCTACACCTATATATTCTATTAGCACTTATATCTGCACTTATATATTCTATTGGCACTTATATCTACACCTATATATTCTGTTAGCACTTATATCTACACTTATATATTCTACTGGCACTTATATCTACACCTATATATCCTATTTACACTTATCTCTACACGTACATATCCTATGGCACTTATATACTCTTTACACTTCTCTGTCCTATTGGCGCTTCCGTACCGGTTCCCATCCCCCGTAGCTCCTCCGCTCGCACCTATAGAGCCTATAGGCGCCATAAACCCCCTATGGATCCCACGCTTCCCTGCCCCTCGGACACAGCTTCACACCTATAGGCCTCTTTATCCCTCTATAGGTGGACGTATACACTACCGATCTCTTCACCTTTCTCCCCCTATAGGTGGACATACGCACTATAGGTCTCTTTACCCATCTATAGGTGGACATACGCACTATAGGTCTCTTTACCCATCTATAGGTGGACGTACGCACTATAGGTCTCTTTACCCATCTATAGGTGGACGTACGCACTATAGGTCTCTTTACCCATCTATAGGTGGACGTACGCACTATAGGTCTCTTTACCCATCTATAGGTGGACGTACGCACTATAGGTCTCTTTACCCATCTATAGGTGGACGTACGCACTATAGGTCTCTTCACCCATCTATAGGTGGACGTACGCACTATAGGTCTCTTCACCCATCTATAGGTGGACGTACGCACTATAGGTCTCTTCACCCATCTATAGGTGGACGTACGCACTATAGGTCTCTTCACCCATCTATAGGTGGACGTACGCACTATAGGTCTCTTCACCCATCTATAGGTGGACGTACGCACTATAGGTCTCTTCACCCATCTATAGGTGGACGTACGCACTATAGGTCTCTTCACCCATCTATAGGTGGACGTACGCACTATAGGTCTCTTCACCCATCTATAGGTGGACGTACGCACTATAGGTCTCTTCACCCATCTATAGGTGGACGTACGCACTATAGGTCTCTTCACCCATCTATAGGTGGACGTACGCACTATAGGTCTCTTCACCCATCTATAGGTGGACGTACGCACTATAGGTCTCTTCACCCATCTATAGGTGGACGTACGCACTATAGGTCTCTTCACCCATCTATAGGTGGACGTACGCACTATAGGTCTCTTCACCCATCTATAGGTGGACGTACGCACTATAGGTCTCTTCACCCATCTATAGGTGGACGTACGCACTATAGGTCTCTTCACCCATCTATAGGTGGACGTACGCACTATAGGTCTCTTCACCCATCTATAGGTGGACGTACGCACTATAGGTCTCTTCACCCATCTATAGGTGGACGTACGCACTATAGGTCTCTTCACCCATCTATAGGTGGACGTACGCACTATAGGTCTCTTCACCCATCTATAGGTGGACGTACGCACTATAGGTCTCTTCACCCATCTATAGGTGGACGTACGCACTATAGGTCTCTTCACCCATCTATAGGTGGACGTACGCACTATAGGTCTCTTCAACCCATCTATAGGTGGACATACGCACTATAGGTCTCTTTACCTTCACGCGCACCCCGGCTCCACCCCCCTGCAGCCACCGGTTCCATACGGGGCCATGCAGACGCGTACACGCACGTATGGAGCCACGTATACACACATATAGATCCACGTATACACCCACATATACACACGTATGGAGCCACGTATACACACACGTATAGATCCACGTATACACCCACATATACACATGTACGGAGCCACGTACACACACGTATAGATCCACGTATACACCCACATATACACACGTATGGAGCCACGTACACACACGTATAGATCCACGTATACACCCACATATACACACATACGGAGCCATATACGGACCCACATATGGACCCACATATAGATCCACGTATACACACACGTATGGACCTATGTATGGACGCGCGTATAGATCCATATACACACACACACGTATGGACCCACATATGCACACACGTATAGATACACATATACACCCACATATACGCACACGTATACACACACATATGGATCCACGTATAGATCCACATAGGGACCCATGTATACACACACGTATAGATCCATGTATGCACCCACATATACGCACATGTATGGACCTACGTATGGACCCACGTATAGATCCACGTATACACACATGTAGAGACCCACGTAGAGACCCACATATACACACGTATGGACCCACATATACACATGTATGGACCCACATATAGACCCACGTATACACCCACGTATGGACCCATGTATACACACACGTATAGACCCACGTATACACACACGTATGGACCCATGTATGGACCCACATATAGACCCACGTATGGATCCACATATACACCCCCATATGGACCCACGTATACACACACGTATGGACCCCCATATGGACCCACGTATACACACACGTATAGACCCCCGTAGACACCCCCATATGGACCCACGTATACACACACGTAGGGACCCCGTACGCTGCGCCTCCCCCTACCCCCTATGGAGCTGCCATAGGCGCCCCCGCGCCTATAGATCCATACCTCCCGCCCCCACCGCCCCCTGCTTAGCAATGCACGGGTTTGAGCGACTTCTAACCCCCCCCCGATGACATCGTCACCCCCCGATGACATCATCACCCCCGATGACATCATCGCCCCCCCCCCCAAACGGCAAAACACGCGGGCAACGGCCCCGCTCGTTACTTTAATGCCTCATTTACATATGTACACGCCCCCCCCAAAAAGGGGGGGCTCGCCTAGAAAAATAGCGGGGGGGGGAGGGGGCGCCCCCCCCAGCCCCACAGAGGGGGGGAGGGGCGCACCCCGGTTTGGGGGAGCTGGGGGGGGAGGGGTGCCCCCCCGGCTCATTTTGGGGTGATGGGGGGGGCCGCACCCCCCCGGGGACGGGGGGGCACATTTTGGGGTGCAGGCGACCCCCCCGTACATATGGGGGGGGGGGCACGTTTTGGGGTGAAAACCCCCTGCCCCCCCTGTTTGCACCCCCCCCAGTACATAATGGATCCGGGGGGGGTGTCACATTTTGGGGGTGATAACACCCTGCCCCCCCTTTTTGCCCCCCCCCACTAAATTATAAATGGGGGGGGGGGTCACATTTCGGGGTGACAGCCCCCTGCCCCCCCTTTTTGCCCCCCCCCGTAAATTATAAATGGGGGGGGTGTCACATTTCGAGGTGACAGCCCCCTGCCCCCCCCCCCCCAGTAAATTATAAATGGGGGGGGTCACATTTCGAGGTGACAGCCCCCTGCCCCCCCTTTTTGCCCCCCCCAGTAAATTATAAATGGGGGGGGTCACATTTCGAGGTGACAGCCCCCTGCCCCCCCCCCCCAGTAAATTATAAATGGGGGGGGTCACATTTCGAGGTGACAGCCCCCTGCCCCCCCTTTTTGCCCCCCCCAGTAAATTATAAATGGGGGGGGTCACATTTCGAGGTGACAGCCCCCTGCCCCCCCTTTTCGCCCCCCAAGTCCATCACGCAGCAGAGTGGGGGACCCCATTCCGCCCCGGGGGCCGCCGCCCCCCCCCCCCTTGCTCACCCCCGCGGGGGCTGGGCGCCCCCCCCGCCGCCGCCGCCCCCCCCCCGGCGGGCGGCCCGCAGCAGGAGCCGCCGCCCCTCCTCGTAATCGTCCTGGTCGACGCTGACCAGCAGGCGCACGGCCTCGCGCCCCACGGCGCGCCGCAGCCCCTCCGTCAGGAAGACCCCCTTCAGCGCCTCCAGCAGGGAGCCGTTCAGGTAATCGCCCCAAAAAGCGTCCAGGTAGGAAAGCTCCGAGAATTTGATGTCGCAGAGGATGGAACCCAAATCCCGGGATTTCAGGACGCCGCTGGCCTGACCGAAAACGTCCAGTTGACGCCCGGGCCCGCGGGGGCGGCTGGAGGCCACGCTGCGGCGCAGCGCCGACTCGTGCTCGCAGTACTCGGCGCGGACGCGCAGGCGGATGTCTGCGGGGAGAGGGACGGGGGTGAGAGGCTCCCAGTAAGCCCAGTTCCTGCGCTGGGACGAGGGGCCCAGACCCCCCAGTGGGCTTCAAACTACCCATATAGACACAACACCCCAGTTTTCCCAGTAACACCAGTTCCTGCGCTGGCACGAGCGGCCCAGATCCCCCAGTGGGCTTTAAACTACCTACGTAGACCCAACAGCCCCAGTTCTCCCAGTAACACCAGTTCCTGCGCTGGGACAAGGGACACCAATCCCCCAGTAGCCTTTAAACGACCTAGAGAGACCCAACAGCCCCAGTTCTCCCAGTAACCCCAGTTCCTGCGCTGGGACGAGCGGCCCAGATCCCCCAGTAGCCTTTAAACTACCTACAGAGACCCAACAGCCCCAGGTCTCCCAGTAACCCCAGTTCCTACGCTGGGACGAGGGGCCCAGACCCCCCAGTGGGCTTCAAACTACCCATATAGACCCAACAGCCCCAGTTTTCCCAGTAACCCCAGTTCCTGCACTGGGACGAGGGGCCCAGACCCCCTAGTAGGCTTTAAACTACCCGTATAGACCCAACAGCCCCAGTTCTCCCAGTAACCCCAGTTCCTGCACTGGGACGAGGGGCCCCAATCACCCAGTAGCCTTTAAACTACCTGTATTGGGCCAGTGGGACCAGTTCTCCCAGTAACCCCAGTTCCTACGCTGGGACGAGGAGCGCAGATCCCCCAGGGGGCTTTAAACGACCTACAGAGACCCAACAGCCCCAGTTCTCCCAGTAACCCCAGTTCCTGCGCTGGGACGAGGGGCCCAGACCCCCCAGTGGGCTTTAAACTACCCATATAGACACAACAGCCACAGGTCTCCCAGTAACACCAGTTCCTGCGCTGGGACGAGGGGCCCAGTTCCTCTAGTAGGCTTTAAACTACCTACAGAGACCCAACAGGCCCAGTTCTCCCAGTAACCCCAGTTCCTGCGCTGGGACAAGGGACACCAATCCCCCAGTAGCCTTTAAACTACCCATATAGACACAACACCCCAGTTTTCCCAGTAACCCCAGTTCCTGCACTGGGACGAGGGGCCCAGACCCCCCAGTGGGCTTTAAACTACCTACATAGACCCAACAGCCCCAGTTCCCCCAGTAAGCCCAGTTCCTGCGCTGGGACGAGGGGCCCAGACCCCCCAGTGGGCTTTAAACTACCCATATTGACCCAACAGCCCCAGTTCTCCCAGTAACCCCAGTTCCTGCACTGGGACGAGGGGCCCCAATCCCCCAGTAGCCTTTAAACTACCTGTATTGGGCCAGTGGGACCAGTTCTCCCAGTAACCCCAGTTCCTACGCTGGGACGAGGAGTGCAGACCCCCCAGTGGGCTTTAAACGACCTACAGAGACCCAACAGCCCCAGTTCTCCCAGTAAGCCCAGTTCCTGCGCTGGGACAAGGGACACCAATCCCCCAGTAGCCTTTAAACTACCCATATAGACCCAACAGCCCCAGTTCTCCCAGTAACCCCAGTTCCTGCGCTGGGACAAGGGACACCAATCCCCCAGTAGCCTTTAAACTACCCATATAGACACAACACCCCAGTTTTCCCAGTAACACCAGTTCCTGCGCTGGGACGAGGGGCCCAGATCCCCCAGTAGCCTTTAAACGACCTACAGAGACCCAACAGCCGCAGGTCTCCCAGTAAGCCCAGTCCAAGTGCCAGGCAGAGGAGGCCAGACCCCCAGTAATCCTTCTGTTGTCTCTATAGAGCAAACAGGCTCAGTTCTCCCAGTAACACCAGTTCCTGCGCTGGGACAAGGGACCCAGATCCCCCAGGAGCCTTTAAACTACCCATATAGACACAACACCCCAGTTTTCCCAGTAACACCAGTTCCTGTGCTGGGACAAGGGACCCAGATCCCCCAGTAGCCTTTAAACTACCTACAGAGACCCAGCAGCCGCAGGTCTCCCAGTAACCCCAGTTCCTGCACTGGGACGAGGGGCCCAGACCCCCCAGTAGCCTTTAAACTACCTACAGAGACCCAACAGCTCCAGTTCTCCCAGTAACCCCAGTCCAAGTGCCAAGCAGAGGAGCCCACATGCCCCAGTCACACTTGTGTTGGCTGTATAGACCCAACAGCCCCAGTTCTCCCAGTAACCCCAGTTCCTGTGCTGGGACGAGGGGCCCAGTTCCTCTAGTAGGCTTTAAACTACCTACAGAGACCCAACAGGCCCAGTTCTCCCAGTAACACCAGTTCCTGCGCTGGGACGAGCGGCCCAGATCCCCCAGTAGCCTTTAAACTACCTACAGAGACCCAACAGGCCCAGTTCTCCCAGTAACCCCAGTTCCTGCACTGGGACAAGGGGCCCAGTTCCTCTAGTAGGCTTTAAACTACCTATACAGACGCAACAGGCCCAATTCTCCCAGTAACACCAGTTCCTGTACTGGAACAAGCAGCCCAGCTCCTCCCGTAGCCCTTATATTACCTAAGTCCCATGGGCCCAGTTTGCCCAGTTCTCCCAGTAGACCCAGTCCCAGTGCTGAGGCAAAGGGCCTGACTCACCCTAGCATTGCCTACATAGAGCCCACAGGCCCAGTTCTCCCAGTAACGCCAGTTCCTCTACTGGACCAAGGGACTCAGCTCCCCCAGTTCCTGTTTGGGGCGGACACAACCAGTTCTCCCAGTCCCCATACTGGGCCAACGCCCCCAATCCTCCCAGTCCCCCTATACTGGGCCGGCTCTCCCAGTCCCCATACTGGGCTGACACCCCCAGTGCTCCCAGTTCCCCCACTCTCTATACTGGGCTGACACCCCTAGGGCTTACAGTCCCCATACTGGGCCAGGGCCCCCAGTGCTCCCAGTTCCCCCAGTCCCCATACTAGGCTGACACCCCCAGTGCCCCCAGTTCCCAGACGGGGCTGGCTCTCCCAGTGCTCCCAGCTTCCCCAATCTCGATACTGGGCAGACACCCCCAGTGCCCCCAGTCCCCATACTGGCCTAGCTCTCCCAGTATTCCCAGTCCCTGTACTGGCCTAGCTCTCCCAGTATTCCCAGTCCCCGTACTGGCCTACCTCTCCCAGTATTCCCAGTCCCCATACTGGGCCAGCTCTCCCAGTCCTCCCAGTCCCCGTACTGGCCTAGCTCTCCCAGTACTCCCAGTCCCCATACTAGGCCAGCTCTCCCAGTACTCCCACTCCCCATACTGGCCTAGCTCTCCCAGTATTCCCAGTCCCCGTACTGCCCTAGCTCTCCCAGTACTCCCAGTCCCCATAGTGGGCCAGCTCTCCCAGAACTCCCACTCCCCATACTGGCCTAGCTCTCCCAGAACTCCCAGTCCCTGTACCGCCCTAGCTTTCCCAGTCCTCCCAGTCCCCATACTGGTGTAGCTCTCCCAGTACTCCCACTCCCCATGCTGGGTCAGCTCTCCCACAACTCCCAGTCCCCGTACTGGGCCAGCTCTCCCAGTCCCCCCAGTCCCCGTACTGGGCCAGCTCTCCCAGTCCCCCCAGTCCCCGTACTGGGCCAGCTCTCCCAGTCCCCCCAGTCCCCGTACTGGGCCAGCTCTCCCACAACTCCCAGTCCCCGTACTGGGCCAGCTCTCCCAATCCTCCCAGTCCCCATACTGGGCCAGTCCTCCCAGTCCCCATACTGGCCTAGCTCTCCCAGTCCTCCCAGTCCCCCCAGTCCCCGTACTGGGCCAGCTCTCCCAGTCCCGCCAGCTTCCCCAGTCTCTGCACCGGGCTGGGGGCGCTGGGCTCCCCGCCGCCACGGGGAGAGGGGGGACTCTGCCCCGACGGGGCGGGGGCGGGGCGCCTACCGCAGGTGACTTTGGCGGGGGGGTCCTGGGGGGGCGGCGGGGGGGCGCGGCGGGGGAGGGGCGGCCGCGTCCGGCCTCGGCTCGTCCGCTTCCGCTTGCCGGAGCTGGATGCTGGGAAGGGGGGAGAGAGAGAGACGAGGATCAGCGCCCCACGGCGCCCCACAACCACCCACAGCGCCCCACGGTGCCCCACGGTGCCCCACAGCGTGCCCTAGAGAGACCCACGGTGCCCCCCAGAGCCCCTCGCCGCCCCGCACTGTGCCCCACAGCGACCCACGGAGACCCGGGGCGTGCCCCACGGCGACCCCCAGCCCCCCCCGAGCCCCATGCTGCCCCACACCAACCCGTGGTGTGCCCCACGGCGACCCCCAGCCCCCCCCGAGCCCCATGCTGCCCCACACCAACCCGTGGTGTGCCCCACGGCGACCCCCAGCCCC
Organism: Platalea leucorodia; assembly: GCF_965183815.1. Classification (NCBI taxonomy): domain Eukaryota; kingdom Metazoa; phylum Chordata; class Aves; order Pelecaniformes; family Threskiornithidae; genus Platalea; species Platalea leucorodia. The sequence goes on from NW_028120929.1 coordinate 11,152, forward strand.
CCCCCGAGCCCCATGCTGCCCCACACCAACCCGGGGCGTGCCCCATGGCGACCCCCAGCCCCCCCCCGAGCCCCATGCTGCCCCACACCAACCCGTGGTGTGCCCCACGGCGACCCCCAGCCCCCCCCCGAGCCCCATGCTGCCCCACACCAACCCGTGGTGTGCCCCACGGCGACCCCCAGCCCCCCCCCGAGCCCCATGCTGCCCCACACCAACCCGTGGTGTGCCCCATGGCGACCCCGAGCCCCATGCTGCCCCACACCAACCCGTGGTGTGCCCCACGGCAACCCACGGAGCCCCCCAGACCCCCACGGTGCCCCTCCAAGACCCACAGTGCCCCACAGCGACCCACGGAGGCCCCTGCTGTGCCCCACGGAGCCCCACAGTGCCCCACGGAGCCCCTCCAAGCCCCACAGTGCCCCACAACAACCCCTGCTGTGCCCCACGGAGACCCACAGTCCCCCCCAGAGCCCCACGGTGCCCCTCCAAGACCCCCAGCGCCCCACAGCGACCCACGGAGCCCCCTGCTGTGCCCCACGGAGCCCCCTGCTGTGCCCCACGGAGCCCCCCGCTGTGCCCCCCAGAGCCCCTCCAAGACCCACAGTGCCCCACAGCCTGCCCCACAGTGCCCCACAACAACCCACAGAGACCCCTCGTGTGCCCCACAGAGACCCACAGAGCCCCACAGCGCCCCAAAACAACCCCTGCTGTGCCCCACGGAGACCCACAGTCCCCCCCCAAAGCCCCACGGTGCCCCTCCAACACCCCCAGCGCCCCACAACAACCCCTGCTGTGCCCCACGGACCCCCCCAGAGCCCCACGGTGCCCCTCCAACACCCCCAGCGCCCCACAACAACCCCTGCTCCGCCCCACGGCGCCCCACAACAACCCCTGCTGCGCCCCACGGCGCCTACCGGTCTCCCACTGCTCCTGCCGGGGCTGGGCGGCGGCAGCGTTCAGGCAGCTGCCCACCACGGCGGGGCCGCAGGTGAATCTTTCCGGTGAAACTGCCAAAAAACCCCCAAACCCCCCCAAAAAAACCCGGCGTTGAGTGGCGAACGCCCCGGCCCCACGGCCCCGCGGGGGCAGGGGGCGGCCGTTACCGGTGCGGGGCCGTTTGAGGGTGACGCAGTGGAGGAGGTCGTGGCGGGTGACGACGCGCAGGAGCTGCAGCAGATGCCGGAAGTTTCCTTCGTCGCACAACCCGCGCCGTTCCAACTCCAACAGCAGCTCCACGCCGTTCCGGGGGCGCGCTCCTGCCTCATCCCAATTTCCCGACCGCCGCCGGTGCCGCCGCCGCCGGTTCCAGCTTTCCAGCAGCGGGGAGGGGCCGCCCTCGCCCCCCCAGAGCGCGGGGTCCAGCGGGTGCGAGGCGGGGTGGGCTTCATCCAGCAGGAAGGAGAGGACGGCGACGTCGCTGGGGGTCAGCTGGGCCCCCACCACCTCGAAAAGCCGATGGAGCGACACCATCCCATAATACTCCAAGCATTCTTCTTCCTCCCAGGCTACCGGAGGCCGGGACATGGAGGAACCCGGGGGGAGCCGGGCGGCGCCGCTTTCCTCCCCTCCCCGCGGGGAGTGGAGCTGGGAGAGGGCGCGCAGGGACTCCACCGCCGGGGCTGGGGGGGGGCCGGCAGGGCCGCAATTAACGGGGGCGTTAATGAGCTGCGGGGCCTGGAAGGGATGGGAAAAAAAGAGGGGGGGGGGGGGGGGGTGTGAGGGACGCCGTGACCGCGCCGTGACCTCACCCCCCCCCCCCCCCCCGGGGCTCCCCAGCCGTGACCTCACCCCCCAACGCCGCGCCTGCCCCTCCCCCACCCCATCCCGGGGGTCGCAGCCCCTCCCCCCCCCCCCCAAACCTTCCCTCCTCATCCTCACCCCACCCCCCCCCCTCCATTTCCCTGCCTACCCGCGGTTCGAACCCCCACGGGGACGGCGGTCACGGCCTCCCCGGAGCCCCCCACGCCGCCCCGGAGCCCCCCCCGGCCCTCGGAGCCCCCCCCGGCCCCTGTCACCCCCCTCAGCCCCGCCGCCCCGGAGGCCTCGCCGCCGCCCTCCCCCACCCCGCAGCCGCCCCCCGCCGCCCCCACCGGTGCCCGGGGGGGGAATTTTTACCTCAGAAACCCCCGCCCGCTGCTGACCGGTGCCGCCGCCTCCGCCGTCCGGATCCTTCTGGCACCTTCGATCGCTCTGCGCCTGCGCCGCCCCCGCCGGGCCACGCCCCCTTCCCCCGCGCCACGCCCCCTCCCGCTCGGCCACGCCCACGCGGCGCAAGCGCATTGGCCCCCGCGCCCCCGCCCGCCCCGCCCCGGCCCCGCCCCTCCCCGCCCGCCGGCACGCGGAGCGCCGGCCGCCGGACACGTGACCCACGTGTGTGGGCGGGGCCGGCGCACGCCACGCCCC
>NW_028120928.1:0-13385 GCF_965183815.1 Platalea leucorodia
GGTGTTCTGTTTTCATTGTGGTGTCCTATGTGCAGATCTTGAGGGCCGTGCTGAGGATCCCCTCTGAGCAGGGACGCCACAAAGCCTTTTCCACGTGCCTCCCTCACCTGGCCGTGGTCTCCCTGTTTATCAGCACTGCCATGTTTGCCTACGTGAAGCCCCACTCCATCTCCTCCCCATCGCTGGACCTGGTGGTGTCAGTTCTGTACTCAGTGGTGCCTCCAGCAGTGAACCCCCTCATCTACAGCATGAGGAACCAGCACCTCAAGGATGCAGTTTGGAAGCTGATAACTGGCTGTGTTTCTGAAGCAATAAAGTGCCCATCATCTTCTTCATAGCAGGTATAACGTAACTCATTACAGGCCCCGCCTGTCTTCTGTATTTTGTTGTTGGTGGTGGGTTTTTGCTTGTGATAATGTTGTCATCCCCCTCCTAATTTACTGTCTGCCTTTATTTTCTGACTGAGTGGCTGTGTCAATGAGGACCTGTGCGCCCTGTGCGTTTAAACAAAATAAAGGCCTTTCCTTGACTTCTTCTTTCCCAATATCCTTCCTCCAAGGGCTTTTAGAGCTGCAGGGACAGTTCCTGTGTGCATGGGTGGAGCAGAAAAGAGTCCCAGCATGGCAGCACTGCCAGGGAGCACCAGCACTTGGTCTTCCAGGGCTGTTCTCTTGCCACTTCCACACTCTCTTCCTGATCCCTTGCCTTGGTGTCAGCCCTTTAAGCTCTGGCAGCTTGGTCACAATTGTGCTGCATAGTAGTCCTTTGACCACAGGAAGGGACAGGCAACGGGCACTTCTGTGACAGAGCTGGCCTCCATAAGAGCATTTCCATAAAGAAGGGTGATTTCCTCAGACAGTGCCTGAAGGCTTAGGTCTGCTTCCAATTTTTTCTCAAGACCATGCCCAGGAATATGGCCTGTACATGGAAACACCAGTATACAGCTAAACAATGTGAGTGTGCAGGGTTGGGGCCCGCAGCAGCGTCCTCGCACAGCTGGGCCCCCTGCGTGAGACCTGAAGGACCAGCAGAGCTGGGTCTGGTCTGTGCCTGTGTTCGCTGTGCACCCTGGGGAAGCTGCCCCAGGGCAATCATCCTGCACTAGCCCCTCACAACCACCATTGCCAGCACTGGCTTCTCACCCCAGCCTGAACAGGTTCTTTGTCCCTCCGTGGAAGGTCACCGAATGAGTAGGTCAGCAGTCCATGTTTGCATTGTAGAGAGGAGATGTAAGCATGCACATCACATACGTGAGCTGAGATGAACCTGAGTGAGCACAAATGCCATCAGCTATTCCTTGGCATTCCATGAAGGCCTGTGGGACAGACAGTGCCTCGAGGTCACTTCCCGTTGGGAGCAACATCCCATGGGAAACCACCTGAATGCAGCACTGGGATGTGCTTCCTTGAACTGAGGTCCCTGTGTCCATTCCTCATGACAAGGGGCATCTCAGGTGAGTGCAGAGCAGGGCGATACACCACAGGGCTATGGTGCCTCCCAGCCTCTGGCAGTGGCAGCAGGAGGCCAGAGAGTCCCTATGACTCCTGCTGTGCCCTGCCTCTGTGTGTAAGAGGGAAAGACTGTGTCTCTGAACACCCCTGGGTGCATAAGGAGTCCACGAGGCCAGCTCAGATGTGGACACCTGACAGAACCCTGCCCTTTCTGTGTGTGACTCCAGGAACAAACCCCACTGGCCCAGGGAGATTCATCTCAGCTGCCTGGGACAGGCTCATTGCAAGGGCTCCTGTCTGCTAAGTCACCCTTGCCCATGATCCTGGATTGTGCTCTCAAAAGTGCCTGAGCCATCAGAGAGGTTCTGGGGTCCCTGGAAAAGGCAGAGGTCAATCCCATTTGGAGGAAGGACAGGAATGGGAACTGGGAGAATTACAGGCTGGTCAGCCTACCTCAGTCCCTGGGAAGGGGATGGGCCAAATACTGCTGCAGCCATTTCCAGGTACTTGAAGGACAAGAAAGGCATTGGCGAACCTGTGTGGGTAGGGGAAAGAAGGGGATGTTTTGATCCTGGACCTTAGCAAGGGTTTTGACATGGTTTCCCATAGTCTCTTTATAGCCGGATTGGTGATATCTGGACTGAAGAAGGGGGTGATGTAGTGGGTAGGAAGGTGGCTGGTGGATCCAGCCCAAATGTCAGCAGTGGTAGAGTCCTGCTGGTGGCCACTTCCCAGTGGCATCCCTCAGTGCAAGCACTGGGGCCAACACTGTTGACTGTCTCCATTAACTGCCTGGATAATGTGCCGGAGTGCCTTTTCATCTCCTTTGTGGATGATGCCAAACTGGGCAGACCCGTTCCGCAGCCTCATCTGGTTCACCGTGCCTTGAGCAGGATAGCTGGACAAGGTGATGTTCAGGGGTCTCTTCCAAGCTGAGTTATTCCAGGATTCAATGACTTTTTTCCTTGGAGAGCTTTTTGAAGACAGAAGAGAGAGAAGAAGAAGGAAAAACAGAGAGGCAGAAGTAGAGGCATAAAATGCACCAATATAAATATAGCAGTTCCTCTGAGGAACATTTCTCTACTCAAACCATTGGTAGGAACTCTATTAGATAAACATGATGAAACAAGCTTACTTTTATCTGCTCACTTACTGGGCCACAAAGAGAGTGATGGCTGGGTACAGTATCCTGTGGTCACTTGTGTCTCGGGAACTCATAATCCATTAGGAAGCCAATGGCTGTGAAGGGGGCTGTGAGGTCACTTCTGCCTCTGGAGGTGAGAGGCCAACAGGAGGAATGTGTCTGGGAAAGGCACTGTGAGGTCACTTCTTCCGGAAACCGCCGATAGGTCAGCCCTTGACTCATGGCTGGGATATGTGCTTCTAAACTCACCTCTGCCAGTGTCTCTGACAGGCCAGCAGAAGGCACCTGGTTGGCACATTGGCTGGGAGACCCCCTCTGCCGAAGGACCTAGGCTCAGTGCAGGAAGGGGGCTTGTATTTTGGCTGTCCTGTCTCTTCTGCCTGAGTACAGGATGGGACAGCAGCAGGCACGCAGCTCCGTCATGTCTATCCGAGAAGCAGAAAGGCTTGCAGCCTCACAAGGGGTGAGGTTACTTCTGTCTGTTCAGGTGAAGGGCTGCAAGAAGGCTGGTGGGTTTGGATGCCTGTTTAGAAGGGTGGTTTCCCAGATGGTGGAGCTTTCCTTGGATGTAGGAAAGAGGAGGAGAGAGAAACAGTTACACACAGTGCAGCTTGGATGGTGGAGATTGGACATGAGGAGGAAGAAATGTCACTCCGAGGGTGGTGCTGTGGTACATGAAGTCCTCCAGAAGGAGCATGAGGTCAGTCCGTATCCTTGTGTTTCAAGGAACAGAGTGTGAGGGTGGACAGCCGTCGGTGAATGTACGGAAATGCCAGGGTGAGAGCAGGGTGAGGAAGCGAGATGGGTGTCTGCAGCCTGCAGGGCAAAAGAGGCAGCTGTGGGACAGCGTAGGACAAGCTGTGGTGGAGATGGCAAAGAGCACTGGCAGGGCTGGAAGTGGCCAAGAGAACCCAAGGCTTTGTCCCCCTGGGTACAGCAATCGTCCCTGCCACCAAGGCCTATGAGGAGACATGTTGTCCTGAGGCAGTGGGGGGGCCTCATTGCCTCCTTGCACACCCCCAGTAAGGCTGGGAGCTGCCATAGCCTTGTCCTGCACTCAGCATCACCCCCCCACATCCCACTGCCCCAGGAAGAGCCCTGAGCAATGCGTGAGGGACAGGACCTGCCTTCCCCGGGGCTGGGGGTCAGCGCTTGGCCTTTCTGCTTCATAAAACAAAGCCAGGGTTTTCTCAGCAGCTGAGCTGCCTGCACATTCCCTTTGCCTGCCTGCAATCCTGGCCTCCAATTCTCTGCTCTAACGAGTCCCTGGGGAGGCTTTGCCAGTAATGGCCCTCAGTGGGGCTTATTAATACTTCAAGGTACTTTGGGTTTTGCTTGTGATGCTGACTCTTGGAGAGGTTTGTGCAATCTCTTCTCAGTACCTGAAGTTCAAGGACTCAGCACAAATACTCCATGGGGCTCATTGAAAGAAAGCAAGCCCTAACGAGCCATGTCTCTTCCTGTCATTTTCTTCAGGTCTTCAAGAGTTGTACAGATAATTGGAGCTGTTTCCTAGCATAGTTATGGGGAAAGATTTCAAAGAGCTTCTAATAAAAATGAGGTTTTATTTTCAAGGGTGTAATTTATTATTTTTCAGTTTAGAGAAGAGGTGACAGCAGCATTCTCCAATAGATATTGCTGCAGGGTGTCTCCTCAGGACGTCTGGACTGGTAGGAGAAGCTGTCCCTTGAGCTCTGACAACCTCCCACCTCACCTCCCCAACCCCACCATTTCTCTCCGTGCCCACCTGGGACCTTTCCTTACAGCAGACTTCTCCACTGATCTCTGCAGCTGGATGGTACAGCTCCTTTGCACCATCTCCCCCCTGCTCTCCTTAGAGACCTGGCTGCACACAGGCACAGAAGGGTTTTTCCTATTTGCAAGCAAAGGAAAAGTCAAGCATGGTCAAGTTCCATAAAGAAAACCGACTCTGCAAGCATCTGCTAAGCACAAGCTGCCTCTAATGAGGTTGCCTTTCTACAGGGGATAATCTTAGGAGAACTATTTCAGGTAGGGAGATCCAAAGAAGAGAGATATAAACATAATTAAAGAGTTGGCTAAGGATACAATTAGACCTCTGAAAGAGAGGCAAACTTTTAAGTCCCTGATGCCAAAGCAGCAACTGGATGGGTGAGAGGAATCTGAATGAACCAAGAGTAAGGGGAGGAGAAAACAGGAGATTAAGGGAAAGGGCTTTTGTCTAGGCAGTGTGCCTGTGAAAAGATGATGTTAGAAATGGCTCTTCTATCAAGAGAGGTGAAAACATATGAAAGATAAAAATTAAATTAATAAAAATAATATTAATTTCTTTTAATAATTTAAATTTAATTTTAACTTCAATTAAATACACTATATAACAGGTAGAATAGTGGTAATGAAGTGACACTGGAAGATCGATATTTCTTTGGAATATCCCTTTTGAAAGGTCACGGGATTGGTAGAGGTCTCTTGGGAGTGAGGACAAGCCAATGTTGCAGCCATCGTTGAAAGAGGCCAAAAGTGCAACCCCGGGAACGCCAGGCTGTACAAGCTCACTTGGGGGAGGAGTGAGCCTTCCCCTGAGTGCTCTTGGGGGACATTGCTGGGCACCTCAAAGAGCAGAAGGTGTCCAAATGCAGTCAGCATGGATTAGCCAAGGGTAAATCCTGCCTCACCAACCTGATGGCCTTCCTGATGAAGGAACTGCTTTTATGCACGAGGGGAGAACAGTGGATGTCCTTTACCTCCACTCCAGCAAGGCTTTTGGCATGGTCTCCCTCTATATCCTGGTACCCACATTGGGCCATTACAGTCTGGATGGGTCAACAAACAGATGGGTGAAACACCAGTTGGAAGATGAGGCTGAGAGAGCAGTGGAGAAGGGGTCATACCCTACCTGGAGGCCAGCGGGCCATACTGGGGCATTGTGGGGCAGCACAGGGGCCTCTCCTGAGCCCTGTGCAGTTTAACACCTGTCTCCATGACCCGGAGGAGGCAACTGTCACCACGTCTGTGGATGGCACTAAATTGGGAGGACCATTGCTGTGCCCTAGGGATGCCATTCAGGGCAAACCTGACAGGCAGAAGGACTGTCGTGTCAGGAACTTCAGGAGATAGAAGACGGACCACAGCCTAACAGCCTGCAGTTCCAGGGCCTGGGGAGGCCTGGCTGGGGAGCAGCTCTGTGGAAAAGGCCCTGATGGTGGTGGGGGACAGAAGGCAAAACATGACCCAGCAGTGAGACCTGGTAGCCAAGGCAGCCAGCAGAGTCCTGGAGTCTCACCAAAAGAGCGAGGGCAGTGATTGTCTCCCCCTGCTCATCGCTCCTTAGACCACCTGTACACAACCGTGTCTATTTTGGGCCCCCACTGGGGAAGGGGAGGAGGGAGGGAGCGCCTGTGGGGCTGCTGGGCTCTTGGCCAGAGATCACCAGCACAGCAAGGGAGGTGTTGGTAAGTGGCAGGGAGTTGAGTGGAGAGTCATCGAGCTGCTGAGGGGCTGGAGCACTTGCCTGGGAGGAGAAAGTGGAGGAAAGGGCCTTGTTCAATGTGCAGAAGGGAAGGCATTGGGAACCTCATCGTGACCTTCCAGTCCCCATGGGGAGGCTTTCAGGAAAGTGAAACCGGTCTTCTCATGGTATTGCTTGGCAGGAGAATAATAGGCAAGAGTCAGATGTTGAAATGAGGAAGTTTCTGGCCAGAGATAAGGCAATGAGATATCTGCAGAGCATGGGGTGCTTTAGGCTGTAAACAGAATGTAAACAAATCCCCTGACTTGGGATCTCACTCAATGGAAATTTTCAATATTTGTCATGACCAAGCCATGAGCAGCTGATCTAGCTGGAGCTGTCCGAGAAGAGGCTTGGCTGAGAGTCCAGCTGTGGCAAGAGCTGTGGGACTTGGTGTGTAATGACTGTCCAGTAGGAAACTAGTTCCCTTTTTATTATTAATGGCCAGAGATGGAAATGGCCGGTGGGTGGGACGGGTCTGGGACAGTTTTCTTGGAGTAGCTTCCCTGGGGTGTTCAGGACACATGGCACAGACAAGGACCCTATCTTCCGCACGTTTGATGCCTTGCTTCCTTCACCATGACGCCTGGGTCAGCACTGGGAGTGCTGGCTGCCCCTACCCTGCACACTCACACACCTTAGCTCTACACTGGCATTTTTCTCTCCTGGGCTCTTTCCAGCCCAGCCCAGACCCTCCCCACCTCTCCCCACCTCCCCTGCCCTCTCCCCAGCCCAGCCCAGCCCAGCAGAGCAGCCCAGCCTGGGCTGGCTCCATGGCACTGCCCAGCGCAGGCTGCTGCAGAGCTCTGGGCACTCACCCCACAGCCCCAGCCCCTCTGAAGGCCACAGCAGCTGCTGGGGGGCAGGCAGCGGGGTTCAGGCTCCCCATCAGCCCCATGGCTGGTGCTGGCCACAAGGCCATGAGGAAGCAGAGGCTAGGCACTCTCTCACTCTCCTCAATTCGTCTTGTAGGTGATCCCCAGCCCCGACTGAATTTTCCCTCTCCTCTGCTGCCACCAGCCCCACTCCCCAGGACAGCACCAGCGTCCTGGCCCTGGGGGTCCTCAGGCAGCTCCTGCAGCTCTCCACTCTCCCCTCCCTGTGCCTGCTGAGTCCGCACTGACTCCCACAGCACTGCAGAGTCCTTGTTTATAGATATGTCAATTTAGAGCTTTACTTTTGTGGGGCTTCACCTCTGAGGGTGTTTTACCTTCTGAGTCTCCATTCATTCCAACCCCAGGGCACGTGGGGAGTCCTCATCCTCTCCTGACCCCTCCAGATTCATATCCAGAGGCTCTGGTATATGCCATGAGTCCTGTCACACATGAAGCAACCTGAGGAGATAATGGGGAGCTCATGGACAATCTCCACTGCCACTGGACACCAAGAAGAGAGCCTTGAAAACCAGAACTTCTGATCCAATGGAACCCAAGGTTACCATGAGCTTAAGCCCAAAACCACTGAGAACACAAGGAGAAGAGAAATTTTAAAAGACCGATTCCTTGGACATTGTCTTGGCATCAATGCTGGAGGAAGAGCCCAGCCTTCAGGCACTGCACCCAGGAGATCCCCTTTTACTGAAGATCTGCTATCTGACAGGCCACATCTGACACCCTGTTGTACAAGGGTCAGATACAACAGGATCAAATGTAGGAGTATAAAACCAGAAACTTTTCTCTGAGTAGAATTATCACGAGAGAAAAAAGCAGACTTGTGTCGTAAGATAAACTCTGGGAAACGTGTAGATGAGGGGAGGCAGGTTATCGTCAGTGAAACAGCATCCATCAGATCATTTTCCATAAGGCATCCTTGATTTTCTGGTTCCTCCTGCTGTAGAGGGTTCACTGCTCGGGGAACCACTGAGTACAGCACTGCCACCACCAGGTCCAGCAATGGGAAGGAGATGGAGGGGGGCTTCAGGTAAACAAACATGCCAGTGCTGATAAACAGGGAGACCACGGCCAGGTGAGGGAGGCACATGAAAAAGGCTTTGTGCTTCCACTGCTCAGAGGGGATCTTCATCACAGCCCTGCAGATCTGCACATAGGACAGCACAATGAAAACAAAACACCCAAAGTCTACAAAGACACCAGCCACAAGAAACCCAGCCTTCCTGAGGTGTGAGGCTGAGCAGGAGAGCTTGAGGATCTGGGGGGATTTCACAGAAGAACTGGTCCACAACATGGCCTTAGCAGAGCGGGAGTGAAAATGTATTGGCTGTCTGCAACACAGCATGGAGAAACCCAGTGCCCCAGGCAGCTGCTGCCATGTGGACACAAGCTCTGCTGCCCAGGAGGGTCCCGTAGTGCAGGGGTTTGCAGATGGCCACGTAGCGGTCGTAGGCCATGATGGTGAGAAAATACAATTCTGCTGAAATCTAAAAGACAAACAGAAAGAGCTGTGCAGTACATTCCGAGTAGGAGGTGGCCCTGGTGTCCCAGAGGGAATTGGCCATGGATTTGGGGAGAGTGGTGGAGATGGAGCCAAGGTCAGGACAAGAAAGGTTGAGGAGGAAGAAGTACATGGGGGTGTGGAGGTGGTGGTCACAGGCTACAGCGGTGATGATGAGGCCGTTGCCCAGGAGGGCAGCCAGGTAGATGGCCAGGAAGAGCCAGAAGTGCAAGAGCTGCAGCTCCCGTGTGTCTGCAAATGCCAGGAGAAGAAACTGTGAGATGGAGCTGCTGTTGGACATTGCGTCCCTCTGGGCATGGGGATCTGTTCAAGGAGGTAAAGGAAGGGAGAAGTTAGGGCAGACTGCTTTCTTTGAGAAAAAGCTATTCAGGTTCTTATAGAAACCCCTCAAACCGCCTTTCACTTTTCAGGAAGACCTTTGGTGAGCTCTGGTTGGTGCTGGCTGAGGGTGCCCCAGGGAGCAGAAGGCTCTGCTGGGGGCTCTGCAGGACTCAGTCCTGCCCTACACCAGTAGGTAAATAGGAACTCAGAGTGATCTCAGATTAAATCCAATCCTGATATCAAAGAGCTTTTCAGCATTGTCGCTCCCAATTCATCTGATGGCAGAGCAGAGCTGTGGGGAGTTTGGGTTGTGCCTTCTGTTCTAGTTGCCCCAGCACAGCTGAGGAGTGGTTTGAATGCAGCAATGCCCGGCATTTCTGCTGCACTGCAAGGGAAACCTTGTGGGTGCTGAGACTGGGCACAAGGACTGTCCCTTAGTGCAGAGTGAGGACAGCCGCTCTGTCCATCAGCCCTGCTCTCAGCTGCCCTCTGCTGGCAGCTCTTCCACCTGGAGGACTATCGCACTCGCGTGTTCCCCCCAAAAGAAAGAGGCCAGTGCTGGGAGCAGAGGAATCCAGTTTCCCAGTGCAGATCTCCAAACCCCTCACCCCATCTCATGGTACCTGAGGAGGATCTCAGCTCTGCCCTCCCAACCAGGGGCACAGAGGGCTCATGACAGCTGCCCGCATGCAGCCACCCAGCAGCATTTCAATGGCCTTAGCACCGAGGTGTCTTCTCCATGGGGCTCCTGCAAAACACAGAGATGCCCTGGGAGAGCTGTGCCGTACGGGAGGGCAGCCTGCAGCCCAGCAGGACCTCCCAAGGACAGAGTCAACTGTCCTGAATTTGTTATGTCCTGAAGGGAGGGTGAGATCCCTGCCAGCCGCACACACTGCAGTCCCCAGAGCCCCACAGGTGAACAGGGTGCGAGCTGGATGCTTTTCCTCCATGGCCATATGTGCATGACAGCACACACAGCGTTGGTGTCTGAGCTGCACTTGAATCCTCACCCCCCCACACCAGTGAGTGTAACAGTGAGAACAAGGGCGAATGTCCTGGTTTCAGGTGGGATAGAGCTAATTTTCTTCTTAGTAGCTCTTTGCTGTGTTTTGGATTTAGGATGAGAATAATGGTGATAACACACTGATGTTTTGGTTCTTGCTGAGCAGAGTTTACAGCAGTCAAGGACTTTTCAGTTTCCCATGCTCTGCCAGGTGCACAAGAAGCTGGGAGGGGGCACGGCCAGGACAGCTGACCCAGACTGGCCAAAGGGCTATTCCATACCATATGACATCATGTATAAATATAAAGTATTTATATTTATATAGTAATAAATAGTATAAATCTGGGGGAAGAAGAAGGAAGGGGGGACGTTTGGTGTGATGGCATTTGTCTTCCCAGGTAACCGTTACGTGTGATAGAGCCCTGCTATCCTGAGGATGGCTGAACACCTGCCTGCCCATGGAAAAATACTGTCATGGTTTAACCCCAGCCAGCAATTAAATACCACACAGCCACTCGCTCGCTCCCCTCCACCCCGGTGGGATGGGGAAGAGAATCAGAAGGGTGAAAGTCAGAAAACTCGTGGGTTGAGATAAGAACAGTTTAATGATTGAAGTAAAATAAAACAGAATAGTAGTAGTAGTAGTAATAGTAGTAGTAGTAGTAGTAGTAGCAGCAGTAGTAGTAATAATAATAATAATAATAATAATAATAATAATAATAATACAATAATAATATACAAAGCAAGTGATACACTGTACAATTGCTCACCACCCACTGACTGATGCCCAGCCCATCCCTGAGCAGCAATCGCTGCCCACAGCCAGCTCCCCCAGTTTATATACTGGGCATGAGGTCTTCTGTGGGTAATTGGAGAAATTTCAGGAGTGTAGCCAAGGAGAGAAGATTTAAATAAGAAGGAACAATAAACCAGTTTTTCCTCTTTTTTCCAGTTTTCTTTATTTTTCTGCTTACAGAACAAGTGAGACCAGCCTTCTCCAATTCAGATTGATCCAGAGCATCTCCTGATGAAGTCTGCAGATGTAGGAAGGGTAAGATCTTTTCTGTCAGACACTCTACAGCCCATCTTTGTCCTGTGTCCCATCGTCATCCTTGGTCCCCCTGTCACCCCCTCCACTGGTCATTTCTCTCAGTGGCCACCTGGGACTTGCATCAGGGTTTCTCAATTCTAAGCTCTTTCCACTAAAGACTGTAGCTCAATGCTTCAGCTCATCTACACACATTCTCACCTGCTTTCTTTGGAGAACCAGCTGCACACAGTCACAGAAGAATGTTTCTTACCTCGCAATAAGAAACAAAAGGAAAGGAAAGGGAAGGAAAGGGAAGGAAAGGAAAGGGAAGGAAAGGAAAGGGAAGGAAAGGAAAGGGAAGGAAAGGAAAGGGAAGGAAAGGAAAGGGAAGGAAAGGGAAGGGAAGGAAAGGGAAGGAAAGGGAAGGAAAGGGAAGGGAAGGAAAGGGAAGGAAAGGGAAGGAAAGGGAAGGAAAGGGAAGGAAAGGGAAGGAAAGGGAAGGAAAGGGAAGGAAAGGAAAGGAAAGGAAAGGAAAGGAAAGGAAAGGAAAGGAAAGGAAAGGAAAGGAAAGGAAAGGAAAGGAAAGGAAAGGAAAGGGAAGGAAAGGGAAGGAAAGGAAAGGGAAGGGAAGGGAAGGGAAGGGAAGGGAAGGGAAGGGAAGGGAAGGGAAAAGGAAAGGAAAGGAAAGGAAAGGAAAGGAAAGGAAAGGAAAGGAAAGGAAAGGAAAGGAAAGGAAAGGAAAGGAAAGGAAAAGAAAAGAAAAGAAAAGAAAAGAAAAGAAAAGAAAAGAAAAGAAAAGAAAAGAAAAGAAAAGAAAAGAAAAGAAAAGAAAAGAAAAGAAAAGAAAAGAAAAGAAAAGAAAAGAAAAGAAAAGAAAAGAAAAGAAAAGAAAAGAAAAGAAAAGAAAAGAAAAGAAAAGAAAAAGAAAAGAAAAGAAGAGAAGAGAAGAGAAGAGAAAAGAAGAGAAAAGAAGAGAAAAGAAAAGAAAAGAAAAGAAAAGAAAAGAAAAGAAAAGAAAAGAAAAGAAAAGAAAAGAAAAGAAAAGAAAAGAAGAAAAAGAAAGGAATAGCTCAGTAAAAAATAATAGATGCTGTCTAAGTTTCCTCCACCGAAGTCCACTTCCCACTGTCGGTAACCTTAGTGGAACACTTTCAGTGAGATACATGGGACAACAGGTAGAAACACAAGCGAGGAGATGGCTCAAGAGGCCATCAGGCATCCTGCTGAAAGACAAGGCAAGCTGCAAACTGCCTGAAGCTCAGGGCAGCACCTGGGGAGCTGAGAGGTGTGGGAATGGGTAGAGACCAATGGGAGGAGGAAAGCTGGATGGACACTGGGAAATGCGTACGCCCAGGCAGCCTGCTGAAAAGATGCCTTTAGAAGTGGTCAGTTCAAGCAGGACGTGCGGAAAGATGTGAAAGAGTGCTGAGAGGCAATACACAGTACGCTGGGCAGAGCAGGCTCAGGGGTGTAACAGGGGAGATGAGTATTTCTTCTCCCGAGTGTAGTACATGGGCTGGAAAAGTCCATGTTGGCATCACGAGAATGCATTGTCTATGGATGAAAACTGTTCAGTGCCTTTCAGCTGCTGGAAACTGTGCTCATATTTTCTTCAAATGTTAATGATCATTCCTCACCTGTCCAGGCAGCGGTGCTCAGAAGGTGCTCTGCAATAGAAATATGGGCACCAAATAATATCCACCCCGAGCCTTGCACAAGCCCCTGGACCTCAAGGACAGATGTGCCTCAGGGAGGTCTTCCTCTCAACAAAATGCGCTTTCTCAAGTTGTAGGCAGAGGTCCATGAATGTTGGAGAGTCATGGTCATTTCTGGAAGTGGAAATGGAAAGCCCTGCTGAGAAACCTGGCTGCTGCGTGGTGCAGGTCCAGAGAATCAGCCGCCAGGGAAGCTGTCCGAACTCCATACATTACCCCCAGAGCATGGGGTTGCTTTCACCCAGACCCAGCCTTTTGGCTCTTTCCAGCAAGCTCTTGATTCAGAACATTGGCTTACCTCACTGCTCTCCAATAGCATTTAATTTTCTTCATTGACAGCAACAGCCAGCCTGCCAGATGCCTCATTTAGGTGGCCTCACTCATCCTGTGTCATGCGGATCCATGACATCCATAACAGCATGTGCATGCCTCAGTCTCCTTATGTTAATTTGAGGGTTTGTACTCCTTTGTTAATAATCTTCATGAGTAAAATTCCCCTCTTCTCCACAGATGTCTGTAGGACAGCTGTTTATGTTGGATGATGCTTTTCTAGACTCTCTGTTCCTTAAAAAGAGAAGCACACAGTATCTGAACACTTTCAAAAAATCGTGCTTGGTAGCAACATTAACCTGAACTAAACCTTTGATAGTAGGACAAAATTCAGCTCTGTGTGTGGACTGCAAAAGCAGTGAGGAACCCTCTCCTTTCTTCCTTTCTCCCCATCACTTGCTCAGGTCTTGGGAGGAGAAGAAATGAATAAAGGTGACATTCCTGGGTGCCAATGATTGAATTCTGCTCTCATGAGTGCCTGATGTCAAGACC
>NW_028120927.1:0-13163 GCF_965183815.1 Platalea leucorodia
GGGTGAACCCCCTTTTTCCCCCCTCCCCCCCCCCCTCACCACGTTGAGGATGTAATCCATCAGGGGGATGGGGATGCGCTCCTCCGTGCCCACCACCCTAAAAAGCGAAAAAATAAAAAGGGGGGTGACGCGGAGGGGGGAGCGCGGCGCCCCGTCACCCCCAAAACACCGCCGTCGTCGTGTGTGTCCCCCCCCCCAAAAAAAAAACCAAACAGCTGCTCACTGCTGGCTGGGTTCGGCCTCGCTCTGTTGGGCGGCGCCGAAGCTCTGCATGGCTTGAACTTCTTCCTCCTCCTCATCCTCGCTGGAGGCTTCTTCGGCGGCGTGAGGGGAGCGAGGGGGGGGGGGCTGCCGCCGTCCCGTCCGCTTTCTGCATCGAGGGTTTCTGGCAAATGTATTTGGGGTCGCGGCCCAGGCTGCAAATTTCCTCTAAAAGCTGTTAAAAAAAGAAAAAAAAAGGGGGGGGGGGGACGTTAAAGGGGGGGTCGTTTGGGGGGGGGGGGGGAGGTGGGGGAGGGGGGGAATCGTCACCTTGATGATGGCGGTGGTGGCGTCGGTTTTTAGGGTGGGTTGGTGCCGCATCAGCTCGTCCACGGCGCTGCCTAAATTGGAGGCGGTGTCTCCTGCGGGGGAAACGCGGAAGGTTTTAGGGGAGGGGGTTAAAAAAAAGGGGGGGGGACCCCTAAAATAAAGATTTCCACCCCCCCCCCAAAAAACACTTAGAAAAGAAAAAAAGAAACAAGGAGCGGAAAAAAAAAAGGATAAACGGCTCAAAAAAAGCGGGGCGATAGGATGGCGGCGCGGCTGCGCGGCGCCAAAATGGCGGCGCGGTCGCTCTCCTGGCGTCCCCCTTGTTGTAAAGATGGGTTCCCCCACCAAAATAAAGAGCTCCCCCCCCCCCCCAAAATAAGGAGCCCCCTAACAAAATAAAGAGCCCCCCTACAAAATAAAGTCTCCCCACAAAATAAAGAGTCCCCCCACAAAGAGCCCCCCACAAAATAAAGAGCCCCCCCAAAATAAAGAGCCCCTCCCCAAAATAAAGAGCCCTCCTACAAAATAAAGTCCCCCCACAAAATAGAGCCCCCCTACAAAATAAAGAGCCCCTCCCCAAAATAGAGCCCCTCCCCAAAATAAAGAGACCCCCTACAAAATAAAGAGCCCCCCCCAAAATAGAGACCCCTACAAAATAGTCCCCCCACAAAATACAGAGCCCCCCAAAATAAAGAGCCCCCTCACAAAATAAAGAGCCCCCCTACAAAAGAGTCCCCCCACAAAATAAAGAGCCCCCCCACAAAATAGACTCCTCACAAAATAAAGAGCCCCCCCACAAAATAAAGTCCCCCCACAAAATAAAGAGCTCCCCTACAAAATAGAGCCCCCTCACAAAAGAGTCCCCCCTACAAAATATAGAACTCCCCTACAAAATAAAGACCCCCTCACAAAACAAAGAGCCCCCCCCCAAGAGTCCCCCCACAAAATAAAGAGCTCCTACAAAATAAAGTCCCCCCACAAAATAAAGAGCCCCCCTACAAAATAGAGACCCCCTACAAAATAAAGAGACCCCCCCCACAAAATAAAGTCCCCCCACAAAATAGAGCCCCCACAAAATAGAGCTCCCTCACAAAATAGAGTCCCCCCACAAAATAAAGAGTCCCCTACAAAATAAAGTCCCCCCACAAAATAAAGAGCCCTCCTACAAAACAAAGAGCCCCTCCCCAAAACAAAGAGCCCCCCTACAAAATAAAGAGCTCCCCTACAAAATAAAGAGCCCTCCTACAACATAAAGTCCCCCCACAAAATAAAGAGCCCACACACAAAATAGAGACCCGTCACAAAATAGAGCCCCCCTACAAAATAAAGACCCCCTATAAAATAAAGAGCTCCCCTACAAAATAGAGCCCCCTCACAAAATAGAGTCCCCCCTACAAAATATAGAACCCCCCTACAAAATAAAGAGCCCCCCCACAAAACAAAGAGCCCTCCTACAAAATAAAGTCCCCCCACAAAATAAAGAGCCCCCCTACAAAATAAAGAGCTCCCCCACAAGAGTCCCCCCACAAAATAAAGAACCTCCCTACAAAATAAAGAGCCCCCCTACAAAGTAACGGAGCTCCCCTCCAAAATAAAGGCCCCCCCGAGCTCACCGAGGGGGTCGGAGCTGCGGCGGCGGCGCATGGCGGGGAGGTAATCGGGGGAGAGCAGCACCTTGAAGAGGCGCTCGAAGGGTTGGCACTGGACGAAGGATTGCAAACCCCGGGCGTTGAGGCAAAGGGCGCTGAAGACGTTGGGTAACGAACCCAAAACCTCGCGCGTCGCCGGGACCTGGCGGTTATTAAAAATAAAGATATATATTAAAAAAAGGGGAGGAGGTGGGGGGCGGCCCCCCCCAAAACGCGGGGGGAGAAGGGGAGCGCGCGCGGGGACTCACGTCTTTGATGAGGAGAGCGTGGAGCATGACGTCGGTCAGGCCGTTGTCCTGCAGGGAGGAGAGCAGCGAAGGCTCCTGGAACACGAAGACCGTCACCACCTCGGTCGCTGCGGCGGGAGGAGAGAGACGGGGGGCACTGAGGAGGGGGGGGGGGAAAACCCGGGTGGATTTTGGGGGGGTGGGATCCCCAACTTCTTTCCCACCCCACCCCCCTCCTTCAATCCCCTCCGGGGGAGGGGTTTTGGGGGCGAAGCTCACCCAGGAGGAAGAGCGAAGGGCCGTAATATTCGGCGTTGCTGATGATGTGCTTCAGGGAGGTGGGCAGCGAGCCGTCCATCACTTGGGGGGGGGGGGGGGGGGGGGGGCGGGGCCACAAAAAAGAGGGGTGAGGGGGTGATGTCACCCCCCCCCCGATGTCCCCTGGGGGTTGGGGACGCCGGGGGACACTCACCGTGACGGATGCCGTCGGAGAAAGCGGGATCTTGGATGGCTTTTTTGAGGAAATTCAGCATGGATTTGAGCAAAGCGGCGCGTTGGGGGATGCACTGGACTCCTAAAGGGGACGGGGGCGGGGGGGGGACAGAGGTGTGAGCCCCCCGCCGCCTGTCCCCAACGTCCCCCGCCGCCCGGGTGTCACCTACCGCCGCGCGGGGACGAGGCGGCGGCGCTGGTGCCGGGCGTGGCGGCGTTGGCCGCCGGCGCCGGTTCCTGTCGGGTTTCGCTCGAGGGACCGGGGCTGCTCTCCATGGCCACGTCCGTCACTGCGGGGGCGAGGGTGACATCGGAGGGGTGACGAGTGACGTCAGAAGGGGTGACACCCCCTTTTCCGCCCTTCTCCTCACCCTCCATGTCCGTCTCCATCTCCTCGCCCTCGGGGAGAGCGGCGGCGGGGGGCCGCTGCACCTTGGGCTTGATGACGAAGG
Organism: Platalea leucorodia; assembly: GCF_965183815.1. NCBI lineage: Eukaryota > Metazoa > Chordata > Aves > Pelecaniformes > Threskiornithidae > Platalea > Platalea leucorodia. The sequence goes on from NW_028120927.1 coordinate 3,352, forward strand.
GACACTCGCGGCGGCACAGATCCACCTCGTGCTGCGGCGGGGGGGGGGGGGAAATATCTCCTCAGCACCCCAAAACCACCCTCAGCACCCCAAAACCACCCTCAGCACCCCAAAAAGGGGGCGGGGGGGGGAAAAGGGAAGGCGCTACCTCGAGGCGGTAGATGAAGATGGAGAGGCCGCTGTGCGACTGGAAGGCGGCCATGTCGAGGTTGGTGATGAGATCCACCACCCGCACGGCTCGGGTGACGAAGGTGATCTGGTCTTGCTCGTCCCCCAAAAACTTAATCACCTTTTTTTTGGGGGGATAAAAAGAAGGTGAGGGGGGGATCCCCAAAATATTTCGGGCCCCCCCGCCGGCGGGGTTTTTACGCTCACCTTGAGCAGGGCTTCCATCATGCCGCAGGAAACCAGCGCCTCGCCGCCGGCGTCGTAGCTGGCCAAGTGGTAGAGGAAGGAGAAGAGGGCGGTGGCGAACTGGTGGGGATAGGGCTCCATGGAGGGGTCTGGGGGGGCAGGAGGGCGTTAGGGTGGCTTAAACCCCCCCCAAAACTTTGGGGGACCCCCCCTTTGGGATCTTTCTGAACCCACCGATCATGGCTTGGATACAATTGCGGACTAAAACGGGAAGAAAACCGTGGTAGGAAGCGGGTGCCGGTGCAATCGATGATGCTGCTGAGTTTCGGGGTTCGCTCCAGGTGGACGATGGAGGTGAGGGTGCGTAAGGAAGCCGCTTTGATGTCCTGGGGGGGGGGACGGGGAGGCCGCGGTGACGTGGGGGTGCGTTTTCGGGGGGCTCGGAGGGGGGGGGGGATTTGCAGGGGGGGGCGCTCCTCACCATCAGCTGTTTGTCGGTGATTTGGAGGACGTCCACCAGCTCCTCGATGAGGCCGTTGTAGAGGATGCTGTTGGCCGACTCCTGCAAGGCGTTGGAGTACACTGCGGGGGGAAAAAAAAAACGGGGGGGGGTCACCCCAAAAAAGCCCCCCAGACCCCCCCCAAATTAAAACAACCCCCCCTAATAAAAAAAAACCTTAATTAAGGGTAATTAAGCCCCCTACCCAGGATGGAGATGGCGTGGAGCCGGGCTTGCACCGCTTGTAGGCGCTTCTTGTGGTTGGAGAAGCCGTGAGCCAGGCGGATGTGGGTGAAGAGAAGCATCTGTGGGGGGGGGGAAAAGGATTTGGGGGGGTCAGGGAGGATTTGGGGGGGTCAGGGAGGATTTGGGGGGGCTGCTGTGATGCGTCGCCCCCCTCCCAAGCCCCCCGTTTTCGCCCCACTCGCCTGCTTGTCTTTGGGGATGCTGTACATCTTGGTGAGGGACTCCATGATCTCCGAGGGGCTCTCTGAAATCTGGGGGGGGGGGGGAAGGGGGGGGCGCGGAGGGAGAAAATGGGGGTGCACAGAGCAAAACGGGGGTGCGGGGCGTGGGGGGCCCCCCTCTTTTTGGGGCAGGGCCCCCCCCGAAATCGCCATCCCCCTCCCCGACGCTCACCTTGTCCAGCTGCTCGATGTGGATGTAGTGTAAGGTGGTGCTGGTGGCCTGCGGGGGGGGGGGGCAGGGGGGGTTGGGGGGGGCCCGGTGTTTTGGGGGGGGCCCCCCCCGGTGTCCCCAAATGTCCCCTGTGTCCTCAAAGGTCTCCCGTCCCCCCCTCCCGTCACTCACCCGTTTGTCCACCTTCACCTCGACGCCCGGCTCGGCGTAGAACTCGAAGTGGAGGGTGGTGGCGCTGGGGGGGTACTTCTGCGGGGGGGCGGGGGGACAGACGGACACCGGGGTGAGTGGGGAGGGGACGGCGGCGTCCCCTCCCCTGGGTGGCCGGGGTGGGGGGGGACGCGGGGGGGGGGGGGGCAGGATCGGGCCCAGGCACAGCAGGACACAAGAGGGGTGACAGGGTCAGGTTTGGGGACAGCGGAGGGTGACAGGATCGGGCCCGGTGACGCAAAAGGGGGGACAGGGTTGGGTTTGGGGACACCCGGACACAAAAGGGGTGACAGGATTGGGCCCGGGGACACAAGAGGGGTGACAGGGTCAGGTTTGGGGACACCCGGACAGAAAAGGGGTGACAGGATTGGGTTTGGGGACATCGGGACACAAAAAGGGGGACACAATCAGGTTTGGGGACATAAGACAAGTGACAGGATCAGGTTTGGTGACGCAAAAGGGGTGACAGGATCGGGTTTGGGGACACCGGGACACGAGGGGTGACAGGGTCAGGTTTGGGGACACCCGGACAGAAAAGGGGTGACAAGATTGGGCCCAGGGACACAAAGGGGGTGACAGGATCAGGCTTGGGGACACAAGAGGGGTGACAGGGTTGGATTTGGGGACACCGGGACACGAGGGGTGACAGGATCGGGCTCGGGAACGCAAGAGGGGTGACAGGGTTGGGTTTGGGGACACAAGAGGGGTGACAGGGTTGGATTTGGGGACACCGGGACACGAGGGGTGACAGGGTCGGGTTTGGGGACATAAGAGGGGTGACAGGATCGGGTTTGGCAGGACACAAGGGGTGACAGGGTCAGGTTTGGGGACACCAGGACATGAGAGGTGACAGGATCGGGTTCAGGGACACAAGAGAGGTGACAGGATCGGGTTTGGGGACACCCGGACACAAAAGGGGGGACAGTATCAGGCCCAGGGACACCGAGGGGTGACAGGATTGAGTTCGGGGACACCAGGACGCAAAAAGGGGGACGCGATCAGGTTTGGGGACATAAGAGAGGTGACGGGATCGGGTTTGGGGACACCGGGACACGAGGGGTGACAGGGTCAGGTTTGGGGACACAAGAGGGGTGACAGGATCGGGTTTGGGGACACCGGGACACGATGGGTGACAGGGTCAGGTTTGGGGACACAAGAGAGGTGACAGGATCGGGTTTGGGGACACAAGAGGGGTGACAGGATCGGGTTTGGGGACACCGGGACACGATGGGTGACAGGGTCAGGTTTGGGGACACAAGAGAGGTGACAGGATCGGGTTTGGGGACGCAAGAGGGGTGACAGGATCGGGTTTGGGGACGCAAGAGGGGTGACAGGATCGGGTCTGGGGACACCAGAGGGGTGACAGGATCGGGTTTGGGGACACAAGAGGGGTGACAGGATCAGGTTTGGGGACGCAAGAGGGGTGACAGGGTCAGGTTTGGGGACACCGGGACACGAGGGGTGACAGGATCGGGTTCGGGGACACCAGAGGGGTGACAGAAGGGGTGTGGGGAACCCCAGGACGCGATAGAGGTGACAAAAGGACGCTGGGGGCCCCCAGGCCGTGACAAGGGGACGCAGGACAGCGTTGGGGACCCCGCGACGTGACAGGAGGGACGCAGACAATTTTGGGGGGACGCCGGGGGACCCCGAAACCGAAGCTCACCAGCATGTGGAGATCCCGGCAGCACTCGGCCAACCCGAAGCCGTTTTCTTTTCCGCCCCAACTCTACGTCAAGCGACAAAAGCGTCAACCTCGAGGGGGCGTCCCCCCCCCAAAAAAATAACGGGGGGGGGGGATGGGGACACGCGCTCGCCCCTCCCCCCCCCCCCCGATTGTCACCTCAGCCAGGTGCTGGAGGCGGGAGAGGAGGGGGCTTCGCTTGTCGGACCCCAGGCGGGTGATGTAATTGGAGCGTTTGCTGAAGACGTAGAGGAGGTTGAGCACCGCCAACACCACTTGCATGTCCGAGGAGGCCAACAGCGTCGTCAGGTGCTGCGGGACGCGAGGGGAAAGACGAAAAAAAAAAAACACCCCCCCGACCGCGTCAGGTGAAGGGGTGTCACCCCGAAAATCCATTTCGGGGGTTCCCCTCCGTACCTCGATGGAGCTGTAGAGGTGACGGGAGAAGCTGTACTCGATGAGGAGGGCGGTGAAGTTGAGGAGAGCCAGGAGAAGGGCTTTCAGCTGCTCGCGCTCCGGCCGGTCGCAGGCCAACATCCAGGACATGTTTTCCACCGGCCGACCCGCTTCCGCTAGGATACCGTCGAAACGATCCAAGAGATCCACCCAGTGGTACAGCTCGCACTTGGGGGGGGGGACAGGCAGAGATGTTGGGGGGCTGTTGGTGACAAGCGCTAGCCCCCCGATATCTCAAAGTGGGGGGGGGGGGAGCAAAGGGAAACCCCCCCGCCCCGGTTGAACCCCCGGCGTGGGGTGAGTTGGGCTCCCCATTCCCGAGTTGGGGATGGAAAATGGGGTCACACCCCCCCCCCGATATTTTGGGGGGGTTAAAGAGGAATTGGGGTCCCCCTCGTGGTGTTTTGGGGGGCTGGGGGGTGGCCCCGTGCTGTTTTAGGGGGGCTGGGGGGGGGGGAATTGGGGGGCTGGGGGGGGAAATTGGGGTGCCCCCGGGGAGTTTTGGGGCTCTGCGAGCGGCGGGGCCCGGGGAAAGCGGGGTGCCCCTTTTTGGGGGGGGTTAGAGGGGATTTGGGGTCCCCCCCCTGCTGGTTTGGGGGGGCTGGGGGGTGCCCCCCCCCCCATTTCGGGGCTCCGTAACCAAATGGGTTCCAAGCGGCGCCAGCCCAGTGGCAGTGGGGGGGCTGTGGGGAAAGCGGGGTGCCCGTTTTGGGGGGGGGGCTGGGGGGAACTGGGGTCCCCCCTTGGCGTTTGGGGGGGCTGGGGGGGGCCCTCCATTATTTCAGGGGGGCTGTGGGGAAACTGGGGTGCTCCCCTTGCGGTTTTGGGGTTCCACAACCCAGGGGATTGGTGGCCACAAAAGCTCTGGGATGGGGGGGGGGGGGAGAATCGGGGTGCCCATTTTGGGGGGGGCTGGGGAAAAACTGGGGTGCCCCCCTGGTGTTTTGAGGTGCTGTGGGGTGCCCCCCTGCTTTTTTAGGGGGGCTGTGGGGAAATTGGGGTGCCCCCCACCATTTTGGGGGGGCTGTGGGGTGCCTCCCCACCATTTTAGGGGGGAATATGGGGAAATTGGGGTGCCCCCCACCATTTTAGGGGGGCTGTGAGGCGCCTCCCCACCATTTTAGGGGACAATATGGAGAAATTGGGGTGCCCCCCACCGTTTTGGGGGGGCTGTGCGGTGTCTCCCCCCCCATTTTAAGGAAGAATATGGGGAAATTGGGGTGCCCCCCGCCATTTTGGGGGAGTTATGGGGCGTCTCCCCACCATTTTAGAAGAGAATATGGGGAAATTGGGGTGCCCCCTGCCATTTTGGGGGCGCTGTGAGGTGCCTCCCCAACATTTTAGGGGACAATACGGAGAAATTGGGGTGCCCCCCGCCATTTTGGGGGGCTATGGGGTGTCTCCCACCATTTTGGGGGGGGCCTGTGAGGAAATTGGGGCGCCCCCCGCCATTTTAGCGCTCCAGAGCCGCGCCACCCCGGGGGAAGAACGATGTTTCCTTGGGGTTTAAGGCAAAAACCGGGGTGCCCCCCCCCCAATTTTAAGGGTGCCGCGGGCTGCCCCCCACCATTTTGGGGGTGCTGGGGGGGGAAAGTGGGGTGCCCCCCAGTTTGGGGGCGGGGCGCAGAGGCGTTGACCCACGCGAGCGGTTTGGGGACGCGCCCCGCGCCGCCCCGCCACCTTCAAAAACAATCCCCCGCCCCCCTTCAATTTTTTGGGGTCCCCGTCAAATTGTGGGGTCCTCGCCAAATTTTGGGGTCCCCCCCCGGCGCCTCGCACCTTCCCGATGTTCCATGTCTTGATCTGCTGCAGCTCGGCCAGCAGCTGCTCGTCGCCGCACGCCTTCAGCTTCTCGATGAGGGCCCGGCAGTCGGCGGGCTGGGGGGGGGGGGAGGGGACACGGGGACGTGCGTGATGTCACTTCGCGTCCCCTCCCCGCCGCGGGACCCCCCCACGGGTGTCCCCGACCCCCCCACGGGTGTCCCCGACCCCCCCCCTCACCGCCTCCGTGGGGGTTTTCTTCAGTTTCGTCCGATCCACTTTCATCTTGGGGGGGGGGGCTTCGTCCTCGCGCTCCGCCTGGGGGGGCGACACCCAAAGGTGGGGGTGACGCGACGCTGGCACCGTGTGTCCCCCCCCCACCCACCCGCCGTCGCCGCCGCGGGTGACAGGGACAACGCAACCCCCGGCGTGGTTTTGGCGGGACTCGGCGTCCCGGCAAGCGTCGCGGCGGCCGGCGGCGCTCGATGACGTCGCGGCCGCTGGCTGAACAATGAATGTGCAAAACCCCGCGGCGGCGTGGGGGTGTCGCGTCCCGTCCCCGTCCCCCCCCCCCCAAAAATCCCCACACCCCGTAATTAGCGCCGCCGGCCTAACGAGGGGAAGCTCATTAGTGACCTAATTAAGCGCGCCGCGCCGGGGTTCGCCGCCGGTTCCCCCTCCGGTTGTGCCCCCCCCCCGCCCCGCGCTGCCGGCACGGCCGGTTTGGTGACGGTGACGCATCAAATTGGAGGGGGGGGGGGAGCGGCCGGCGGCGGGGCTGCCCCCCCCCCGGGGGATTTTGGGGTGCCCCCCCTCGAGAGGGGGTGTTTTGGGGTGCTCCCCCCCCCAAAAAAACACCAAAAAAGCCCCCCCGAAAAGGTGGCAGCGGGGTGACACCCGCGCCCCCCCCCCCGTGGCACCCCATTCCCTCGCCCCCCCTCAAGGTGGTTTCAAAGCCCCCCCCCCAAAAAATTTTAGGGACCCCCCCCCCGCTAAAAAAAATTTGGGGGGCTACAGCGGGGAAGGGGGGGGGGAAAGGGGGGGCCCTTACCGGGAATCACAACCAGTCCATCCTCGGCCCGGCGCCGTCCCGGTCGCTCGCCGCGGGGTGACGGGGGGGGAGAAGCCGGGTGCTTCTGGGGGGGGGGGGGGGGGGGGAGACAAAATTTGGGGGTGAGGTTTTGGGGGGGGGTCCCCTAGGGGGTGGGTTAAGTGATGGGGAGACCCGAGGGGGGGGGCCCTAATTGATGGGGGGGGGCCTTAAGTGATGGGGGGGGCGCCTAAATGGCGGGGGGGGGGGCAAAATGGCAGACGGGGAGCCCAAAATGGCGGGGGGGGACCCCAAAATTAAGGGGAGCTGAGGGGGGGGGGCCTAAGTCCCAGAAAAGGGGCCTCAAATGATGGGGGTCCACTAAATTGCTATAGGGAAAGGGGGGGGGGGCCTAAATATTGGGAAGCCACAGACGGAACCCCTAAATCCCAGGGATTTGAAAAAGGGGGGGGCCCTAAATCATGGAGGGGGGGCCCTAAATCACGGGGGGGCCCCCCTAAATTAGGGGAAGCCACGGAGAGGGACCCTAAGTGGGGGGAATTGGGAAAGGGGTCCCCTAAATGCTGGGAAAGTGCTGAGGGGGGGCCCTAAGTGAGGGGAAAGGTCGGGGGGGGGGAACCCCAAAAGACCGGGGGGGGGGGCCTAAAACACTGGGGGGGGACCCTAAAACCCCGGGGGGGGGGCCCTAAAATACCGATGGGGATCCTAAAATCACGGGGGGGGGGCTAAAACACGAGGGGAGCCCTAAAACATTGGGGGGGGGGGCGCTAAAAGAGCGGGAGGGGTTCAAACGGCCCTAAAATACCGATGGGGACCCTAAATCACGGGGGGGGGGGGGGGGAGGTAAATTATGGCGGGGGGGGCGTAAAATATTGGGGGGCCCTAAATCACGGCGGGGGGGGGCCTAAATCACGGCGAGGGAGGGTCTAAATCACGGGGGGGGGAGGCCCTAAATCACGGGGGGGGGGGGGGGGAGGTAAATCACGGCGGGGGGGGGGGGCTAAAATATTAAGGGGGGGGCTCAAATCACGGCGGGGGGGGGGGCCCGAAACGAGGGGAAATGGCGGAGGAGGGGGGCCGTTAAGAGGGAGAAAGGGGCCCCCAAATCACGGGAAGCCGCTGGGGGGGGGGGGGGGGCGGGCCCCGCATGACGGAGCCGCGGTCCTTGAGGGCAAAGGAGCCCGTGGTTGGGCCGAGCCCCCCCCTCCCTTCCCCCGCGGCCCAGCCGGTACCTGCTAAGGCGGAGGAACGGGGAAGGAAGGGAGGGGAACGGGGGGGGGGGGGGGGGGGGTCAGCACCGGGCCCGGCCGCCTCCTGCCGCCGCCGCCGCCATCTTACACAGAGCCCCCGAGCCGCGGCCCCGCCGAGATCCCGCGAGAGCGGCGAATCCCGCGAGAACTGAAGGGAGACGGGGGCGGGGCTCGGCTCGCTCCAAAGGGGCGGGGCGTTGGCGGCGGCGTCCAATAGGAACGCGAGGGGCGCGGAGACAGAGGGGGGGGGGAGGGGGAAATCTCGCGAGAGGGCGCGCGCGGGGGGGGGGAATCTCGCGAGACTTCGTGAGGAGAATGGGGGAGGGGGGTCTCTCACGGAGCCTCCTTGTACCGGAGGGGAACGGCGGGGCCTGGCCCCGCCACGGAGGGGCCCGAACGCCCCCCTCGCCGGTAACGGTGCCCCCCCCCCCTCCCCGCCATCCCCTCAAGCACCGGCACTCACCGGCGAGATCTCGCGAGGCGGCGGCGGCGGCGGTCTCGCCCCGAAACCTCGCGAGAGGCGGGGCGGGAGAGAGAGAAAGAAAGAGATTGGAGGGGACGGGACCGGGCCCGCCCCACCGGGAGATACCGGAGGAGGGAGGGGAAGGGGGGGGGGGGAACCGCGGCCGCTCCCTCAGCGGCGGCAACGGCGGCGGCGCGCGCCCGGCTCTCGCGAGAGCGGCGTCTGAGGGGAGAGCGAAATCTCGCGAGAGCGCCCGCTGTGGGCAATGGTGGGGGAGAGCGAAATCTCGCGAGAGCACGGGCTGGGGGGGGGGGAGAGCGAAATCTCGCGCGAGCGCCCGCTATGGGGAGAGCGAAATCTCGCGAGAGCGCCCGCTGAGAGCGCCCGCTGTGGGCTACGGGGGAGAGCGAAATCTCGCGAGAGCGCCCGCTGTGGGCTATGGGGGATAGCGAAATCTCGCGAGAACACAGCTGAGGGGAGGCGGAAGCCCCGCCCCCCCGCGCGCCTGGGTCGCCGTTTATTTTTAATTTTTAATTAATTTGCGTTTTCCTCCCTGTTTTCTTTTTTTTCTTTTTTATTCTAACAAATACAAAAGTGGGGGCGGGGCCGCGGCCTCCGGACACGCCTACAAAACCGGGGGCAGCCAATGGAAAACGGCCCCGCCCCCCTGTCAATCAACCTGAAGACACGTGGGGGGGGAGGTTTGAAGAAGAAAAAAAAAAAATCCAGTGGGGACCAATCAGAGAAAGCTCCGCCCCTTCTCCAGTCCGGGGGCGGGCCTGGCTCCTCCAATCACCTCTTCGCTTGGCAGCATCCAATGGGAGAGAAAGCCCCGCCCCTCCGGCTCGGCGGCAGCCAATGGGAAGGAGCGGGGAGGGGTGAGAGAACCCCGCCTCTTTGGGGGGCGTGGCGTGACGAGACCACACCCCCTCTCCCCCTGCGTATTGCGGTGGGGGGGCGTGGTCTGCATCACACCCCGCCCTTTTTTTGGGAGGGGCGTGGTCACGCCAAGCCACACCCCTCCGCCGTCTTATAAGGCGAGAAGGGGGTGCGGGGTGGTGTTTTGCCCCGCCCCTTTGTGGGCGTGGCCGCGCGGCCCCGCCCCCTTCCCCCCCCTCTTAAAGCAACAGCTTCCCGTTGCGGTGGATCTTGAGGATGCGGCCCAGGCGCTGCTTGGCCGTGGCCAGCCCCTTTTTGGGGCGCTTTCCTGCAAAAAAGGGGGGGGCCGTCAGCACGGGGGGGGGGGGGGTTCGGGGGGGGGGGGGCACCCCAAAACCTGCCTTACCCTGGGCGGCGGCGGGCGAGGCCTGGGGGGGTCGGCGTTGGGTGAGGAAGACGCCGGGGGCCATGGGGGTGGGGGCGCGGCCCGGTGGGGCCACCCCAAAAACGGGGGGGGCCCCCCCCTCCCCCCTCCCCCTCCCCCCCCCGGCCGAGCCGTGTACTCG
>NW_028120926.1:0-13117 GCF_965183815.1 Platalea leucorodia
GGTCGAGCGACGCCCCGCCCCTTCACCTCCCCCTCCCTCCAGGGCCGGCGCCGCCGACCAATGAGAAGGGTGAGCGCGCGGATGGGCGGGCGGAGCGGCCAATGGGAGCGCGGCGGAGGGGGGGCGGGCGGGAGGGGCGGGGCGAGCGCGGAGCGGCGCCGCCATTTTGCTGGCGGGGAGCGGCGGCGGCGGAGCGGCGCGGAGAGGTCGGGGCCTACCGGGGAGGGGCGGGGCTTACCGGGGAGGGGCGGGGTTTACCGGGGAGGGGAGGGGCTTACCGGGGCCCCCGGCGCCGGCGGGGATTGGATAGGAGGGGGTGAGGGGGCGGGGCCCGGCGCTGGAGCCCGCTGGAGGGGGGCGGGGCCCGGCCTGGGTGCCGGGGTGGGCGGGGTTTCGCATGCTAATGAGGGGGCGGGGCCGGGCGGGGGTCCTCTGCTGCCTTGGCTACCTCTGGGGCTGGTCCCAGTTCATCCCAGTTCCCTCCCAGTTACCCCCCCAGGCCCTCCCAGTATCCGCCAGTGCCTCCCAGTACCGCCTCACGTCATTCCAGTCCCTCCCACTCCCTCCCAGTTGCCCTCCAATACCTCCCAGTACCTCACCAGTTCATCCCAGTCCTTCCCAGTGCCCCCTCAGGTCATCCCAGTCACTCCCAGTGCTCCTCCAGTTCATCCTAGTCTGTCCCAGTGCCTCCCAGTACCCATGCAGGTGCTCCCAGTGCCCCCCACTGCCTCCCAGTACTCCTTGTAGTTCATCCCAGTTCTTCCTATTCCTTTCCAGTGCCCCACCCAAGTCATTCCAGTCAGTCCCAGTGTCTCCCAGTACTCCTCCAGTTCATCCTCATCCATCCTAGTTTGTCCTAGTTCCCCCCAGTTCATCCCAGTCCCTTCCAGTGCCTCCCAGGTCACCCCAGTCCCTCCAGCACCCACCAGTTATTTCCTATTCCCTCCCAGTTACATCTAGTGTTCCCCCAGTTCATCCCAGCCCCTCTTGGTGCAACCCAGTTACCCCCCAGTGCCTCCCAGTACCACCCCAGCTCATCCCAGTGGCCTCCAGTGCCTCCTATTACCCCCCAGTACCCTCCCAATCCCTCCCAGTACCCCCCAAGTTCATCCCAGTGCCCCCAGGACATCCCAATGCCTCCCAATGCTGCCCAGTTGCTTCCCAGTGCCCCCCAGTACCCTCCCAGTCCCTCCCAGTCCCCCCAGTCACGCTGTCCCCCACAGGTGCCAGCACCATGGAGTACGAGCGCAGGTAGGGGGGGACCCGGGGGGACCCCAAAACTGGGGGCTGGGGGGGGGAGGGGTCTTTTGGGGACCCTCTCAAGGGGGGGAGGGGACTTTTGGGGGACCCCCGAGAGGGGAGGGGACATTGGGGAACCGGGGGGGGGGCATTTTGGGGACCCCCAAGGGGGGAGGGGACGCTTGGGGACCCTGGGGGGGGGGACATTTTGGGGACCCCCAAGGGGGGAGGGGACATTGGGGACCCCAAAAGGGGGGAGGGGACATTGGGGACCCCGGGAGGGGACATTTTGGGGACACCCGAGGGGGGAGGGGACATTGGGGACCCCGGGAGGGGACGTTTTGGGGACCCCTGAGTGGGGAGGGGACATCGGGGAACCTTGCGGGGGTGTGGGGACGTTTGGGGACCCTGGTGGAGGGAGGGGACATTGGGGACCCGGGGGGGGGGACATTTTGGGGACCCCTGAGGGGGGAGGGGACATTGGGGACCCGGGGGGGGGACATTTTGGGGACCCCTGAGGGGGGAGGGGACATTGGAGACCCCTGGGGGGGGGAGGGGACATTGGGAACCCCCCCTGACCCCTCCCCCTCCCGCAGGGGGGGCCGCGGGGACCGGACGGGGCGCTACGGGGGAGCCCCCGCCCCCGCCGAGGAAAGCTCCCGCACCCAACGGGATCACGACTATCGCGACATGGATTATCGCGGCTACGGGGGGCCCCCGGAGGGACCCCCCGCTCCCGGGACCCCCCCTCAGGTGGGTGCCGGACGCCGCGGACCCCTCCCCACACCCACCCCACCTTAACCCCCCCCTTTTCGCCCCTCCCCCAGGCCTCCTACGAGGGCTCGGAGCCCCCCCGGAAGCGGGACCCCCCCCCGGCCCCCCCGACCTTGACCTTCGGTGCCGACGGTGACTACCGGGACCAGGATTACCGGCCGGAGGCAACCGAAGACGAGCCGCGGGCCAGCACCATCGTCATGCTCCGCATGCTGCCCCAGGCCGCCACCGAGAACGACGTAAGCCACGCCCCCTTTGGGGGGACACGCCCACTCAGCTAAGCCCCGCCTCCTTCGGGGGGGGCGCGCTGGTCCTTTAAATCCCGCTGGAGACCTGCAGGTCCAGCCTGGGGAGGATTAGCCACGCCCCTTTGCCCTGGCCACGCCCACTGGGCCGGCCACACCCACAGAGATTGGCCACACCCCTGGTGAAGCCCCGCCTCCCCAGCATTTGCTCAATAGCAGGTCATCTGGGGAGGGTTGACCACGCCCCCTTGTCTTTGGCCACGCCCATCGGTCCGACCACGCCCATTTGCATTGCCCAGACCTACTTTGGCCACGCCCACTTGGCCACACCCCTATTAAGCCCCACCCTCCTGGCACTCATGACATTTGCTCAATAGCAGGTCAGTTTGGGGATGGTTGGCCACGCCCCCTCACCTTGACCACACCCCCTTTTCTTGGCCACGCCCCTTCTGTTGGCCACGCCCCTCATCTTGGCCACACCCCCAGCCAAGCCCCGCCTCTCAGGGGCGCGCTGGCCCTTTAAATCCCCCCCCCCGTTGTGCTGTGGCCCTGAAGAGCCATAGCCACGCCCACTAAGGCAGGCCACGCCCCCTCCACCCGACCACACCCCAACAAAGCCACGCCCCCTTTTCCCAAGGCCACGCCCCCTCACAGGCACCCTCCCCTGAGCTCCTGGGTCCCTCGCTCCCCCCGCGTCCCCCCCAAACCCCCGGGTCCCCCCCAAACCCTGGGTCCCCCCCACCCTTGGGTGCCCCCCCCCCCCCCCCGGCCCCCCCCCCACCCCTGGGTCCCCCCCAGACCCCCGGGTCCCCTCCCCTCCACCCTGGGTGCCCCCCAGATGCCGGGGGAGGACATTTTGGGTGCCCTTGGGTGGGGGGCGAGCGGCTTTGGGGGTCTGCCAGGCATTTGGGGGGCCCCTCCCCCGGACTCTTGGGTGCCCCCCGAATGCTGGGGTCCCCCTAAACCTGGGTGTCTCCCCCCCCGCCCCCCCCAGATCCGGGCGCAGCTGCAGGCGCAGGGGGTGCAGCCCCGCGAGGTGCGGCTGATGCGGAACAAGTCGTCAGGTGAGCGCGGGCGCCCGGGACCCCGCTTTTGGGAGGGAAGGGTGGGCACCCAGAGGCCTGGGTGCCTTTTGGGGGGGCACCCACCCACCTGGGATTCTTGGGGGGGCACCCAGGGGTCCCAATCCTATCCCTAAGGGCACCCAGGGGTGCTGGTCCTGGCCCCAGGGGCACGGGGGGGTCCCAATCCTATCCCTAGGAGCACCCAGGGGTGCTGTGCCAGGCTTGGGGGGCACCCAGGGGTGCTGATCCTGGCCCCAGGGGCACCCAGGGGTCCCAATCCTATCCCTAGGGGCACCCAGGGGTGCTGTGCCAGGCTTGGGGGGCACCCAGGGGTGCTCATCGCCTCCCCAGGAGCACCCAGGGGTGCCCCCCCTCTCTCTAGGAGCACCCAGGGGTGCTGATTCCGTCTCTAGGGGCACCCAGGGGTGCTGGCTGTGTTCCCAGGGAGCACCCAGGGGTGCTGCACCAGGCTTAGGGGGCACCCAGGGGTGCTGGTCCCATCCCCAAAGGGCACCCAGGCATCCCAATCCTATCCCTAGGAGCACCCAGGGGTGCTACGGTAGACTTGGGGGGCACCCAGGGGTGCTCATCATCTCCTCAGGAGCACCCAGGGGTGCTGCGCTGGGCTTGGGGGGCACCCAGGGGTGCCCGTCCCCTGCCCAGGAGCACCCAGGGGCGCCCGTCCTCTCCCTAGGAGCACCCAGGGGTGCTGATTCCATCTCTAGGGGCACCCAGGGGTGCCAGTCCCATCCCCAAGAGCACCCAGGGGTGCTGACCCATCCCCAGGGGCACCCAGGGGTGCTGGTCCCATCCCTAGGGGCACCCAAGGGCGCTGGTTCCGTTCTCAGGGAGCACCCAGGGGTGCTGCGCCGGATTTAGGGGGCACCCAGCGGTGCCAGTCCCCACCCCAGGGGCACCCAGGGGTGCCAATCTCATCGCCAGGGGCACCCCAGGGGTGCTCGTGCCGGATTTGGGGGGCACCCAGGGGTGCCAGCCTCTCCCAAGGAGCACCCAGGGGTGCTGTACCGGACTTGGGGGGCACCCAGGGGTGCCCGTCATCTCCCCAGGGGCACCCAGGGGTGCCAGTCTTGTCCCTAGGGAGCACCCAGGGGTGCTGCGCCGGACTTAGGGGGCACCCAGGGGTGCCCGTCCCATCTCTAGGAGCACCCAGGGGTGCTGGTCCTGTTTCCCAGGGGCACCCAGGGGTGCCGGTCCCCTCCCCAGGAGCACCCAGGGGTGCTGACCTGTCCCCAGGGGCACCCAGGGGTGCTGGTCTCAGCTCTAGGGGCACCCAGGGGTGCTGGTCCTGTTTCCTGGGGGCACCCAGGGGTGCCCGTCCCCTCCCCAGGAGCACCCAGGGGTGCTGGTCCCAGCTCTAGGGGCACCCAGGGGTGCCGATCCTGTTTCCTGGGGGCACCCAGGGGTGCCCGTCCCCTCCCCAGGAGCACCCAGGGGTGCTGCGCCATACCCAGGGGCACCCAGGGGTGCCGGTCCCGTCCCCAGGGGCACCCAGGGGTGCCGGTCCCGTTGCCTGGGGGCACCCAGGGGTGCCTGTTTTCCGCCCAAGGGGCACCCAGGGGTGCCAGACCCACCTCAGGCAGCACCCAAGGGTGCTGGTCCTGTCCCCAGGAGCACCCAGGGGTGCTGCGCCCTCCCCAGGGGGCACCCAGGGGTGCCCGTACCCTATCTAGGGGGTCCCAGAAGCACCTATAGGAGCTCATAGCCCACTTAGGGGGTCCCAGAGGGGTCCCAGGAGCACCCATGGGTGCCCATTCCCAACCAGAGGATCCCCTGGGTGCCCGTAGCCATCCCAGGGGAGCGTTAGGAGCACCCATGGGTGCCTATACCCTACTGGGGGGTCCCAGAGGCACCTATGGGTGCTCATCCCAAACCCAAGGGGTCCCAGGGGTGTCCCAAGAGCACCCATGGGTGCCCGTATCCTACTTAGGGGAGTCCAGTGGGAACCCAGGAGCACCCATAGGAGCCCATCTGCACCCCAAAGGGTCCCAGAGGGGTCCCGAGAGCACCCATGGGTGCCCGTATCCCACCCAGAGCATCCAAAGGGTGCCCGTGCCCACCCCGAAAGACCCCAGAAGGGTCCCGGGAGCACCTATGGGTGCTGATACCCAAGGCGGGAGATTCCAAGGGTGCCCCTACCCAACCCAGAGAGCTACCGGGAGCACCCATGGGTGCCCATCCCCACCGAGAGGGTCCCAGGGGGTCCCAGGAGCACCCGTGGGTGCTCATCGCCACCCATGGGGGTCCCAGGAGCACCCGTGGGTGCCTGTTCCCCCCCCAAAGTGTCCCCAGGAGGTCCAAGGAGCACCCGTGGGGGTCCCAGGAGCACCCATGGGTGCCCATTCCCCCCCCCAAGTGTCCCAGGGACCCTCTAGATGCACCCATGGGTGCCCATTCCCCCCCCAAAGTGTCCCGGGGAGGTCCCGGGGGCACCCGTGGGGGCCTCTTCCCACCCCAAAGTATCCCAGGGAGCCCCTAGAAGCACCCATGGGTGCCTGTTCCCCCCCAAAGTGTCCTGGGGAGGTCCCAGGGGCACCCATGGGTGCTCATCCCTGCCCCAGGGGGTCCAGGGGGGTCCCAGGAGCACCCATAGGTGCTCATCCCCACCCCAGGGGATCCCAGGGGGGTCCCAGGAGCACCCATAGGTGCCCATACCCACCCGTGGGGGGTCCTAGGAGCACCCATGGGTGCCCATTCCCCCCCCAGAGTGTCCCGGGGCACCCGTGGGGATCCCAGGAGCACCCATGGGTGCCCATCCCCACCCCAGGGGGTCCCAGGGGGGTCCTGGGGCACCCGTGGGGGTCCCCAGAGCACCCATAGGTGCCCATCCCCACCTGTGGGGTCCCAGGAGCACCCGTGGGTGCCTACCCCCACCCCAGGAGGTCCCAGGGGGGTCCCAGGAGCACCCATGGGTGCCCATTCCCAGCCATGGGGATCCCAGGAGCACCCATGAGCAACCACTCCCCCTCTAAATGTTGCAGGGGGGTCCCAGGGGCACCTGTGGGGGTCCCAGGAGCACCCATGGGTGCCCATCCCTGCCCCAGGGGGTCCCAGGGGGTCCCAGGAGCACCCGTGGGGGTCCCAGGAGCACCCATGGGTGCCCATCCCTGCCCCAGGGGGTCCCAGGGGGTCCCAGGAGCACCCATGGGGTCCCAGGAGCACCCATAGGTGCCCATCCCCACCCCAGGGGGTCCCAGGAGCACCCGTGTTGGTCCTAGGAGCACCCATGGGTGCCCATCCCCACCCATGGGGATCCCAGGAGCACCCATAGGTGCCCATCCCCACCCCAGGGAGTCCCAGGGGGGTCCCAGGGGCACCCATAGGTGCCAATCCCCACCCGTGGTGGTCCCAGGAGCACCCATGGGTGCCCATCCCCACCCATGGGGGTCCCAGGGGGGGTCCCAGGAGCACCCATGGGTGCCCATCCCCACCCATGGGGGTCCCAGGGGGGGTCCCAGGAGCACCCATGGGTGCCCATCCCCACCCCAAAGTGTCCCAGGGGGGTCCCAGGAGCACCCATAGGTGCCCATCCCCACCCCAGGGGGTCCCAGGGGGGTCCCTGGAGCACCCATAGGTGCCCATCCCCACCCCAGGGGGTCCCAGGGGGGTCCCTGGTGCACCCATAGGTGCCCACCCCCACCCCAGGGGTTCCCAGGGGGGTCCCAGGGGCACCCATGGGTGCCCATCCCCACCCTAGGGGGTTCCAGGGGGGTCCCAGGGGCACCCATGGGTGCCCACCCCCGCCCACCCTCCCGCCGGCTCCTTCCAGGTCAGAGCCGCGGCTTCGCCTTCGTGGAGTTCCACCACGTGCAGGACGCGGCGCGGTGGATGGACGCCAACCAGGTCGCTGCCCCCCACCCATGGGTGCCTGCCCCCGGGGGGGTGGGCGCTGGGTCCCCTCCCCGCGGGGTTGCTGGGGGTTACTGGGGGTTACTGGTGTGTGCTGGGGGGGGGGGGGTGCCCGGGTTCCCGTCTGCCTCGCGCCCGCGCGATCCTCGTGCGAGGGACTCGGGCAAGGCCCTCGTGCAAGGCCCTCGTGCAAGACCCGTGTGCGCCCTTATGTGAGCTCCTCGTCCTCGTGCAAGGCCCTCGTGCAAGACCCTTGGGCGCCCTTGTGGGAGGCCCTCGTGCAAGGCCCTCGTGCAACCCTCGTGCAAGGTCCTCGTGCACCCTTATGTGAGGCCCTCGTGCAACCCTTGTGCAAGACCCTTGTGCACCCTTATGTGAGGCCCTCGCGCAAGGCCCTTGTGCAAGGCCCTCGCGCAAGACCCTTGTGCGCCCTTATGCGAGACCCTCGTGCAAGGCCCTCGTGCAACCCTCGTGCAAGGTCCTCGTGCACCCTTATGTGAGGCCCTCGTGCAAGGCCCTCGTGCAACCCTCATGCAAGACCCTTGTGCGCCCTTATGGGAGGCCCTCGTGCAAGGCCCTTGTGCAACCCTCGTGCAAGACCCTTGTGCAGCCTTATGTGAGGTCCTCATCCTCGTGCAAGGTCCTCGTGCAAGGTCCTTATGCAAGAGCCTCGTGCAAGAGCCTCACGCAAGACCCTTGTGCACCCTTATGTGAAGTCCTCGTGCAAGGCCCTTGTGCAAGGTCGTCGTGCAAGACCCTTGTGCACCCTTATGTGAGGTCCCCGTGCAAGGTCCTCGTGCGAGACACTTGTGCAACCCTCGTGCAAGACCCTCGTGCGCCCTTATGTGAGGTCCTCGTCCTCATGCAAGGCCCTTGTGCAAGGCTCCTGTGCAAGGTCCTTGTGCAAGGTCCTCGTGCAAGACCTTTGTGCACCCTTATGTGAGGTCCTTGTGCAACGTCCTTGTGCAAGGTCTTTGTGCAAGACCCTTGTGCGCTCTTACGCGAGGTCCTTGTGCAAGGTCCTCGTGCGAGACCCCTCGTTTAAGACGCTTGTGCAACCCTCGTGCAAGCCTCGTGCACTCTTATGTGAGACCCTCGTGCAAGGTCCTTGTGCGAGACCCTTGGCCCCCCTCGTGCGAGCCCTCGTGCGAGCCCTGGTGCCCCCCTCGTGCAAGCCCTCGCGCAAGCCCTGGCGTCTCCTTGTACGAGCCCTCGTGCAAACCCTCGTGCGAGCCCCGACGCGAGCCTTCACGCGTCCTCGTGCGAGCCCTGGTGCGAGTTCTGCTATGAAGCCTCGTGTGCTCTTGTGCGAGCCCTCGTGCGAGCCCTGGTGCGAGCCCTCGTGCCCCTGGTGCGAGCCCTCGTGTCTCTTGGTTCGAGCCCCCGTGCAAGCCCTCGTGCGAGCCCTTGTGCCTCTTGGTGCGAGCCCTGGTGCCCCTGGTGCGAGCCCTCGTGCGAGCCCTCGTGCAAGCCTGGTGCGAGCCCTCGTGTCTCTTGGTGCGAGCCCTCGTGCAAGCCCTCGTGCGAGCCCTCGGGTCTCTGGGCATGAGCCCTGGTGCGAGCCCCCGTGTGAGCCCTGGTGCCCCCCGGTGCGAGCCCTCGTGCGAGCCCCGTACGAGCCCGCTGTGAGCCACGGTGCCCCTGGTGCGAGCCCTTGTGCCCCCTCACTGCCCCCCCACGCCAGCCCTGGTGCCTCCTCAGTGCAAGCCCTCGTGCGAGCCCTGGTGCCCCCCGCTACGAGCCCTGGTGCCCCGTCGTGCAAGCCCTCGTGTGAGCCCTTGTGTGAGCCCTTGCGCGAGCCCTCGTGCCTCTCGGTGCGAGCCCTGGTGCCCCCGGTGCGAGCCCTTGTGCCCCCCAGTGCCCCCTCACGCCAGCCCCATGCCCCCCTGGTGCGAGCCCTCGTGCGAGCCCCGTGCGAGCCCTCGTGCCTCTTGCTGTGAGCCCTGGTGCCCCCGGTGCGAGCCCTCGTGCGAGCCCCTGTGTGAGCCCTCGGGTCTCTTGGTGCAAGCCCCGGTGCGAGCCCTGGTGCCCCCCGGTGCGAGCCCTCGTGTGAGCCCCGGTGCCCCCAGTGCGAGCCCTGGTGCGAGCCCTCGTGCCTCTTGGTGCGAGCCCCGGTGCCCCTGGTGCGAGCCCTTGTGCAAGCCTGGTGCGAGCCCTCGTGTCTCTTGGTGCGAGCCCTCGTGCAAGCCCTGGTGCGAGCCCTCGTGTCTCTTGGTGCGAGCCCTTGTGCAAACCCTTGTGCAAGCCCTCGTGTCTCTTGGTGCGAGCCCTCGTGCAAGCCCTGGTGCGAGCCCTCGTGTCTCTTGGTGCGAGCCCTTGTGCAAGCCCTTGGGCCTCTTGGTACGAGCCCTGGTGCCCCCGGTGCGAGCCCTCGTGCGAGCCCTCGTGCAAGCCATGGTGCTCCCTGCTACGAGCCCTGGTGCCCCCCCAGTGCGAGCCCCCGTGCGAGCCCTGGTGCCTCCTGGTGCGAGCCCTCCTGCGAGCCCTCGTGCAAGGCCTTGTACCTCTTGGTGCGAGCCCTCGGGGCCCCCGGTGCGAGCCCCGGTGCCCCCCCACACCAGCCCTGGTGCCCCCGGTGCGAGCCCCCGTGCGAGCCCTTGTGCGAGCCCTTGTGCAAGCCCTCGTGCCTCTCGGTGCGAGCCCTGGTGCGAGCCCTAGTGCGAGCCCTCGTGCCTCTCGGTGTGAGCCCTGGTGCCCCTGGTGCGAGCCCTTGTGTCTCTTGGCACGAGCCCTGGTGCGAGCCCTGTGCGAGCCCTCGTGCCTCTCGGTGCAAGCCCTGGTGCCCCCGGTGCGAGCCCTTGTGCAAGCCTGGTGCAAGCCCTGGTGCCCCTGGTGCGAGCCCCGGTGCCCCCTCACACCAGCCCTGGTGCCCCCCTCGTGCGAGCCCTCGGGCCTCTTGGTGCGAGCCCTGGTGCCCCTGGTGCGAGCCCTGGTGCGAGCCCTCGTGCCTCTTGGCACAAGCCCTTGTGCGAGCCTGGTGCGAGCGCTCGTGCGAGCCCTTTGCAAGCCCTTTGTGAGCCCTGGTGCCCCTGGTGCGAGCCCTCGTGTGAGCCCTTGTGCAATCCTGGTGCAAGCCCTCGTGTCTCTTGGTGCGAGCCCTGGTGCGAGCCCTGGTGCCCCCCTGGTGCAAGCCCTCGTGCGAGCCCTCGTGCAAGCCTGGTGCGAGCCTTTGTGTCTCTTGGTGCGAGCCCTCGTGCGAGCCCTCGTGCGAGCCCTCGTGTCTCTTGGTGCGAGCCCTGGTGCCCCTGGTGCAAGCCCTGGTGCCCCCCCACTGCCCCCCCGGTGCGAGCCCCGTGCGAGCCCCCGTGTGAGCCCATGCGAGGCCGGTGCGAGCCGCGGTGCCCCCCCGGTGTGAGCCCCCGTGCGAGCTCTCGTGCGAGCCCGGTGCAAGCCCCATGTGAGGCTGGTGCGAGCCCTGGTGCCCCCCCCGGTGCGAGCCCCCGTGCGAGGCCGTGCGAGGCCGGTGCAAGCCCTGGTGCCCCCCCGTGCGAGCCCCCGTGCGAGCCCATGCGAGGCCGGTGCAAGCCCTGGTGCCCCCCCGTGTGAGCCCCCGTGCGAGCCCTCGTGCGAGCCCGGTGCGAGCCCCATGTGAGGCTGGTGCGAGCCCTGGTGCCCCCCCCGTGCCCCCTCTGTGCCCCCCGTGCGAGCCCCGGTGTGAGGCCGGTGCGAGCCCTGGTGCCCCCCCATGCCCCCCCGGTGCCCCCCCCCGTGCCCCCCGTGCGAGCCCCGGTGCGAGGCCGCTGCGAGCCCTGGTGCCCCCCCGTGCCCCCCTGGTGCCCCCCCCGTGCGAGGCCGGTGCGAGCCCTGGTGCCCCCCCGGTGCCCCCCCCCGTGCCCCCCCCCGTGCCCCCCCGTGCGAGGCCGTGTGAGCCCTCGTGCGAGGCCGCTGCGAGCCCTGGTGCCCCCCGTGCGAGCCCTGGTGCGAGGCCGGTGCGAGCCCTGGTGCCCCCCTGGTGCCCCCCCCCGGTGCCCCCCCCTGTGCCCCCCGTGCGAGCCCCGGTGTGAGGCCGGTGCGAGCCCTGGTGCCCCCCCATGCCCCCCCGGTGCCCCCCCCCGTGCCCCCCGTGCGAGCCCCGGTGCGAGGCCGCTGCGAGCCCTGGTGCCCCCCCGTGCCCCCCCGGTGCCCCCCCCGTGCGAGGCCGGTGCGAGCCCTGGTGCCCTCCCCGGTGCCCCCCCCCCGTGCCCCCCCCGTGCCCCCCGTGCGAGCCCGGTGCGAGGCCGGTGCGAGCCCTGGTGCCCCCCTGGTGCCCCCCCGGTGCCCCCCCCCGTGCCCCCCGTGCGAGCCCGGTGCGAGGCCGGTGCGAGCCCTGGTGCCCCCCCGGTGCCCCCCCGGTGCCCCCCCCCGTGCGAGGCCGTGCGAGCCCGGTGCGAGGCCACTGCGAGCCCTGGTGCCCCCCCGGTGCCCCCCCGGTGCCCCCCCCCCGTGCGAGGCCGTGCGAGCCCGGTGCGAGGCCGGTGCGAGCCCTGGTGCCCCCCCGGTGCCCCCCCCGTGCCCCCCCGTGCGAGGCCGTGTGAGCCCTCGTGCGAGGCCGCTGCGAGCCCTGGTGCCCCCCCGGTGCCCCCCCCGGTGCCCCCCCCCGTGCGAGGCCGTGCGAGCCCGGTGCGAGGCCACTGCGAGCCCTGGTGCCCCCCCGGTGCCCCCCCGGTGCCCCCCCCCCGTGCGAGGCCGTGCGAGCCCGGTGCGAGGCCACTGCGAGCCCTGGTGCCCCCCCGGTGCCCCCCCCGTGCGAGGCCGTGCGAGCCCGGTGCGAGGCCGGTGCGAGCCGCGGCGCCCGCTCCCCGCAGCACGGGCTGAGCCTGCTGGGGCAGCGCGTCTCCCTCCACTACAGCGACCCCAAGCCCAAGATCAACGAGGACTGGCTCTGCGCCAAGGTGGGGGCTTGGGGGGGCCGGGGGGGGGCCGGGGGGGGGCCGGGGGGGGTTTGGGGGGTCCTGGGGGGTCCTGGGGGGGGTCCAGGGGGGGTTTGGGGGGTCCTGGGGGGTCCTGGGGGGGTCCTGGGGGGGGGGTGGGGGGGCCGGGGGGGGTCCTTGAGGGGTTCTGGGGGGGTTTAGGGGGTCGTGGGAGGGTTTGGGGGGTCCGGGGGGGGGTTGGGGGGCCCTGGGGGGGGTCCTGGGGGGGGTTAGGGGGGGACCTGGAGGGTCCTGGGGGGGTCCTGGGGGGGGTTGGGGGGGTCCTGGGGGGTCCTGGGGGGGTTTGGGGGGGACTAGGGGGGTCCTGGGGGGGTCCTTGAGGGGTTCTGGGGGGGGTTTAGGGGGTCCTGGGGGGGGGTTAGGGGGGTTCTTGAGGGGTCTTGGGGGGGTTGGGGGGTCTTGGAGGGGTCCTGGGGGGGTCTTGGTGGGGTTTAAGGGGGTCCTGGGGGGGTTCGGGGGGTCCTGGGGAGGGTTTGGGGGGGTCCTGGGGGGGGTTTGGGGGGCCCTGGGGGGGTTTGGGGGGTCCCTGGGGGGTCCCTGGGGGTCCAGGGGGGATTTGAGGGGGCCCTGGCGGGGGGAGGGGGCAGATTTGGGGGGTCCCCGGGGGGGGGGGGGGAGGGGCGCGGGGGGGTTGGGGCGCGACGCGAGGTTTGGGGGTGTCCGGGCAGTGCGGGGTGCAGAACTTCAAGCGGCGGGAGAAGTGCTTCAAGTGCGGCGTCCCCAAAGCGGGTGAGTCACCCCCAAAACCCCCGGCTTTCGCCCCAAAACTGCCCGGGGGTCCCCCAAAATCCAGCTGGGGGGGGGGGCGGGGAATTTGGGGGGGGGGGGGGGGGGTAGTGAATTTGGGGGCTCGGTTGGTGAATTTGGGGGTACAAGGGGGGGAAATGGGGGGGCTAGGGGGTGATTTGGGGGTGCAACAGCCCCGTTTTGGGGTTCAACCACCAGATTTTGGGGGTGAACCCCCCCGATTTTGGGGTCCAACCCCCCCAAATTCGGGGGCTCAACCCCCCCGATTTTG
>NW_028120925.1:0-13068 GCF_965183815.1 Platalea leucorodia
GGGGGTGTCGGGGGGGGCTGTGATTTTGGGGTACATCAGGGTCCGGTTTGGGGGGTTCCCTCCCGAGTGGGTGACACTGGGAAAGGGGGGCCCTGGCCCCGCACCCCCCACCCCCCCCAGGGTGCAGCGAGTTTGCCAGGGCTCAGCCCCCCCTCCCCCCCCCCCCCCGGGGCTGTTTCATCACCGGTTCTTGCGTCAGCGCCGGGGTCCCCCCACCCCCAGCCCCGTCCCCCCCACCCCCGCCGGGGCCGACCCGGGTGCCCTGGGCTGGGCTGGGTGCGGCGCCCTGATAAGGCGGGTGCGGGAGCACTGGGAGGGCAGGGACTGGCCATACTGGGAGTACTGGGGGTTGGGAGAGGCGGGTGAAGGCTTCGCTGGGAGCCCAGAGGGCTGTCTAAGAGGTATACTGGGAGCTGGGAGTGGTAGGTAATGGCTATACTGGGAGTACTGGGAGCTGGGGGTGGTGGGTAAGAGCTCTACTGGGAGTACTGGGAGCTGGGGGTGGTAGTTAAGAGCTCTACTGGGAGTACCGGGAGCTGGGGGTGCCGTGTGAGAGCTGTACTGGGAATACTGGGAGCTGGGGGTGGTAGGTAAGGGCTGTACTGGGAGTACTGGGAGCTGGAGGTGCTGTGTGAGAGGTGTAGTGGGAGTACTGGGAGCTGAGGGTGTTCAGGTAAAGGCTATACTGGGAGTACTGGGAGCTGGGGGTGCCGTGTGAGAGCTGTACTGGGAATACTGGGAGCTGGGGGTGGTAGGTAAGGGCTATACTGGGAGTACTGGGAGCTGAGGATGTTCAGGTAAAGGCTATACTGGGAGTACTGGGAGCTGGGGGTGCCATGTGAGAGCTGTACTGGGAGCTGGGGGTGGTAGGCAAGGGCTCTACTGGGAGTACTGGGAGCTGGGAGTGCCATGTGAGAGCTGTAGTGGGAGTACTGGGAGCTGGGGGTGCCATGTGAGAGCTGTAGTGGGAGTACTGGGAGCTGAGGGTGTTCAGGTAAAGGCTCTACTGGGAGTACTGGGAGATGGGGGTGCCGTGTGAGAGCTGTACTGGGAGCTGGGGGTGGTAGGCAAGGGCTCTACTGGGAGTACTGGGAGCTGGGGGTGGTAGGCAAGGGCTCTACTGGGAGTACTGGGAGCTGGGGGTGCCGTGTGAGAGCTGTAGTGGGAGTACTGGGAACTGAGGGTGTTCAGGTAAAGGCTCTACTGGGAGTACTGGGAGCTGGGGGTGCCGTGTGAGAGCTGTACTGGCAGTACTGGGAGCTGGGGTGTCAGGTAAGGGCTATACTGGGAGTACTGGGAGCTGGGGGTGTCAGGTAAGGGCTGTACTGGGAGCTGGGGGTGCCATGTGAGAGCTGTAGTGGGAGTACTGGGAGCTGGGGGTGTCATGTAAAGGCTATACTGGGAATACTGGGAGCTGGGGGTGTCATGTAAAGGCTATACTGGGAGTACTGGGAGCTGGGGGTGTCATGTAAAGGCTATACTGGGAATACACTGCACTCCTGCCTCCCAGTAAGAGCTGTGCTGGGAGCCAGGAATGTTATCTAAGAGGTATACTGGGAGTACTGGGAGCTGGGGGTGCTGTGTAAGGGCTGTACTGGGAAAACTGGGACCTAGGGGTGCCAGGTAAGAGCTGTACTGGGAGTGCTGGGAGCTCAGAGTGCCATCGTAGAGGTATACTGGGAGTACTGGGAGCCAGGGGCACCATGTAAGGGCTATACTGGGAGCCAGGAGTGCAGTGTAAGGGCTATACTGGGAGTACTGGGAGCTGGGGGTGCAGTGTAAGAGCCGTACTGGGAGCCGGGAGTACTGGGAGTGCCGTGTAAGAGGTGTACTGGGAGTACTGGGAGCTGGGGGTGCCAGGTAAGACCTGTACTGGGAGTAGGGAGGGCAGTGTAAGAGCCATACTGGGAGTACTGGGAGCTGGTATTGCTACATAAGGGCTATACTGGGAGCCATGAGTGCCATCTATGAGAGCTATACTGGGAGTACTGGGGCCTGGCATTGCCATGTAAGGGCTATACTGGGAGGCAGAAGTGCAGTGTAAGGGCTATACTGGGAGTACTGGGAGCTGGGGGTGCCATGTAGGAGCTGTACTGGGAGTGCTGTGTAGCAAGTGTACTGGGAGCACAGAGTGCTGTCTAAGAGGTATACTGGGAGTACTGGTAGCGGGCATCGCCATGTAAAGGCTGTACTGGGAGCCAGGAGTGCCATCTAAGAGCTGTACTGGGAGTACTGGGAGCCAGGAGTGCCATCTAAGAGCTGTACTGGGAGTACTGGGAGCTGGGGGTGCCATGTAAGGGCTATACTGGGAGGCGGGAGTGCTGTGTAGCAGGTGTACTGGGAGTACTGGGAGCCCAGGGTGCTGCGTAAGAGCTATACTGGGAGTCGTAACTAATGGTCTTACTGGGAACTGGGAGTGACCGCTGTGGGGGATACTGGGAGCACTGGGAGTAGGAGCGGAAGGTGTCGTGTATACTGGGAGTGCTGTGTAAAGGCTATACTGGTCGTACTGGGAATGCCAGGTCTTACTGGGAGCCAGGAATGACAGTTACTGGTGTTACTGGGAGCTGGAAATGACAGCTGCTGGGTATGCTGAGAGTTGGGAGTGTCGTGTACTGGGCATACTGGGAAATGGGAGTGCTGTCTAAGGCCTATACTGGGAGTACTGGGAGCGGGGAACCGGCGGGTAATGGTGTTACTGGAGCTATGCGTGAGAGATACTGGGTAGACTGGGAGTGACAGGTGTTGGTATACTGGGAACACTGGGGCCTAGGAATGATGGGTAACGGTCTTACTGGGAGCTACTGGGTATACTGGGAAATGGGAGCAGAGAGGGACAGGTATTGGGAGAACTGGGTGTACTGGGAGCGAGGGGTCATGGGTGTACTGGGAGGACTGGGAGGGACAGCTGTTGGCTGCACTGGGAGCTGGGAACAGCAGATACTGGTCGTACTGGGGGTACTGGGAGTGCGCGTGACACATACTGGGGGTACTGGGAGCAGAAGCGACAGCTCACGGTTGTACTGGGAGCTGGGAATGGCAGGTACTGGTCATACTGGGAGTGTGAGTGACAGCTAACGGTTGTACTGGGAGCTAGGGGTGCCGGTACTGGTCATACTGGGGGTACTGGGAGTGTGAGTGACAGGTACTGGGAATGGAAGTGGCATGTGATGGCCATACTGGGAGCTGGGAGTGCCAATACTGGACATACTGGGAGTACTGGGGATGGAAGTGACTGACAATGGCTGTACTGGGAGCTGGGACTGGCAGGTCTTGGTCATACTGGGAATACTGGGAGTGTGTGTGACAGGTACTGGGAGCACTGGGAATGGAAGTGGTGGGTAATGGCCGTACTGGGAGCTGGGAAGGGCAGGCGCTGGTCATACTGGGGATACTGGGAGCATGAGTGATAGCTGACGGCCGTACTGGGAGCACCAATACTGGCCACACTGGGGGCACTGGGAGCAGCACCCCCAGTTCATACTGGGCTCCTGCTTTACTGGTCCCAGTATGGGACTGAGAGGGGAGGGAGGGGGTCCCCAGTGCCTCCCAGTGCCTCCCAGTAACCGCGTGTGTCCCCCCGCAGATCCAGGCCATGGCTGGCGCGTAGCCCCTCCCCCGCACCGGCGCCGGACCCGCTGACACGTGAGTGCCCCGCCCCCTCGCGCCCCACCCCCTCCCGCCCCCTCCCGCCCGTGCACGCGTGTCGGGGCGCACACGCGTGGAACAACAGGCGCTGCAGCGCCCGCGCGGGCTCCCGGCGCCCCCGTCCCCGCGTCGGGGTGTGCACGCGTGGTACGAGGCGCGCGTCAGGGTGTGCACGCGTGGAACGAGGCGCGCGGGTGGAGTTGTGCGCGCGCGTCAGGGTGTGCACGCGTGTAAACAGGCGCTACACCGCGCACGCGGGGGTACTTGCGCCCGTGTGCCCATGTCAGGGTGTGCACGCGTGTAAACAGGCGCTACACCGCGCACGCGGGGGTACTTGCGCCCGTGTGCCCGTGTCAGGGTGTGCACGCGTGTAAACAGGCGCTACACCGCGCACGCGGGGGTACTTGCGCCCGTGTGCCCGTGTCAGGGTGTGCACGCGTGTAAACAGGCGCTACACCGCGCACGCGGGGGTACTTGCGCCCGTGTGCCCGTGTCAGGGTGTGCACGCGTGTAAACAGGCGCTACACCGCGCACGCGGGGGTACTTGCGCCCGTGTGCCCGTGTCAGGGTGTGCACGCGTGTAAACAGGCGCTACACCGCGCACGCGGGGGTACTTGCGCCCGTGTGCCCATGTCAGGGTGTGCACGCGTGTAAACAGGCGCTACACCGCGCACGCGGGGGTACTTGCGCCCGTGTGCCCATGTCAGGGTGTGCACGCGTGTAAACAGGCGCTACACCGCGCACGCGGGGGTACTTGCGCCTGTGTGCCCATGTCAGGGTGTGCACGCGCGTGTTACAACACGCAGGGGTGTACTTGTGCGCACGTGTCCGGCTGTACACACGTGCAAACAGGCGTTAGAACACGCGTACGGGTGTACTTGCGCCCGTGTGCCCATGTCAGGGTGTACACGCGTGTTACAACCGGCATTACACCACGCACACGGGGGTACTTGTACCCACGTTAGGCTGTACACGTGTGCTACAACAGGCACGCGGGGGTGCTTGTGCCCAGGTGCGCGGTGCACACGCGTGTAAACAGGCGTTGTGCACGTGTGGGTGCCGGTGTTACACATGGCTGACGGCGTTACAGACGCGGTACACGCGTGTTACACACGCAAGGGCGTCGCACACGCGTGCTACACCCGCATGACACCGTGACACGTGTGTTACGTAGGGCTGTTGCGCCCGCGTTACCCAGGGCGCCGTTCTACCCGCGGCGTTACACCCGTAAGCGCGTTACACGCGTGTCACAGGCGGGACAGCGTTACGTGTCACACACGTGTCGCCGGCACGGGACAGCGTCACGCCCGCGTTACACGCAGAGGGCCCGGTTACACGCGTGTGCTACACCCCTGTGACGGTGTTGCACGCGTGTTACACACAGAGGATGATGTTACACACGTGTTACACACGTGTTACACCTGTACGATAGCGTCCCGCTCATGTTACACCCCTCTGACAGCGTTACACACGTGTCACACACGTGTGCTACACCTGTATGACAGCGTCACACCCGCGTCACACGCAGAGGACACGGTCACACGCGTGTCACAGCTGTCTGACAGTGTCACACGCGTGTCACACGCAGAGGACACGGTCACACGCGTGTCACACCCGTATGATAGCATTACACTCGCGTCACACCCTGAGGACATGGTCACGTGTGTGTCACACGCGTGTCACAGCCGCCTGACAGCGTCACACGCGTGTCACACGCAGAGGACAGGGTCACACGCGTGTCACACCGCTCTGACAGCGTCACACGCGTGTCACACGCCGAGGACAGGGTCACACGCGTGTCACACCGCTCTGACAGCGTCACACGCGTGTCACACGCAGAGGACAGGGTCACACGCGTGTCACACCGCTCTGACAGCGTCACACGCGTGTCACACGCAGAGGACAGGGTCACACGCGTGTCACAGCCGCCTGACAGCGTCACACGCGTGTCACACGCCGAGGACAGCGTCACACGCGTGTCACACGCAGAGGACAGGGTCACACGCGTGTCACAGCCACCTGACAGCGTCACACGCGTGTCACACGCAGAGGACAGGGTCACACGCGTGTCACGACCGCCGGACAGCGTCACACGCGTGTCACACGCAGAGGACAGGGTCACACGCGTGTCACACGCAGAGGACAGGGTCACACGCGTGTCACACCGCTCTGACAGCGTCACACGCGTGTCACACGCCGAGGACAGCGTCACACGCGTGTCCCAGCCGCCTGACAGCGTCACACGCGTGTCACACGCCGAGGACAGGGTCACACGCGTGTCACACCGCTCTGACAGCGTCACACGCGTGTCACACGCCGAGGACAGGGTCACACGCGTGTCACACCGCTCTGACAGCGTCACACGCGTGTCACACGCAGAGGACAGGGTCACACGCGTGTCACACCGCTCTGACAGCGTCACACGCGTGTCACACGCAGAGGACAGGGTCACACGCGTGTCACAGCCGCCTGACAGCGTCACACGCGTGTCACACGCAGAGGACAGGGTCACACGCGTGTCACAGCCGCCTGACAGCGTCACACGCGTGTCACACCGCTCTGACAGCGTCACACGCGTGTCACACGCCGTGGACAGGGTCACACGCGTGTCACACCGCTCTGACAGCGTCACACGCGTGTCACACGCCGAGGACCCGTCACACGCGTGTCCCAGCCGCCGCCGCGCCGCAGCCGTTCCCCCACGCGGTGCCCGTGCGCCGCCCCCGCCCTCTGCCCGCCCCCCCCCCCGCGTCACCCTGACGGCGTCACCCGCCCCTCCCCCCCCGGGGGTGGCTCCTCCGCGTCACCGGAACCAATGAGTCAACGGCCTGGCCCGACCCACGGCTGCCCCACGGCTGCCCCACGGCCTGACCCACAGCCGCCCCACAGCCGCCCCACAGCCGCCCCACGGCTGCCCCACGGCTGCCCCACGGCTGCCCCACACCTGCCCCACGGCCTGACCCACAGCCGCCCCACGGCTGCCCCACGGCTGCCCCACACCTGCCCCACGGCCGCCCCACAGCCGCCCCACAGCTGCCCCACGGCTGCCCCACGGCCTGACCCACGGCTGCCCCACGGCTGCCCCATGGCCTGACCCACGGCTGCCCCACGGCCGCCCCACGGCTGCCCCACAGCCACCTCATGGCCACCCCACAGCCGCCTCATGGCCGCCCCATGGCCGCCCCATGGCCTGACCCACGGCTGCCCCATGGCCTGCCCCACTGCCTGCCCCATGGCTGCCCCACACTCACCCCACGGCTGCCCCACGGCTGCCCGGTGAGCACAGGCACTGCCCCACAGTGGCACCCCCTGCCCCACGGCCACCCCATAGCAGCACCCCCCGCCCCACGGCCGCCCCACGGCCACCCCACAGCAGCACCCACTGCCCCACGGCTGCCCCATGGCAGCACCCCCAGCCCCACGGCCGCCCCACGGCAGCACCCCCCGCCCCACGGCCGCCCCACGGCTGCCCCACGGCAGCACCCCCCGCCCCACGGCCGCCCCACAGCAGCACCCCCAGCCCCACGGCCGCCCCACGGCCGCCCCACGGCAGCACCCCCCGCCCCACGGCCGCCCCACGGCCGCCCCACAGCAGCACCCCCAGCCCCACGGCCGCCCCACGGCCGCCCCACGGCAGCACCCCCCGCCCCACGGCCGCCCCACGGCAGCACCCCCCGCCCCACGGCCGCCCCACGGCCGCCCCACGGCAGCACCCCCCGCCCCACGGCCGCCCCACGGCAGCACCCCTCGCCCCACGGCCGCCCCACGGCCGCCCCACGGCAGCACCCCCCGCCCCACGGCCGCCCCACAGCAGCACCCCCAGCCCCACGGCCGCCCCACGGCCGCCCCACGGCCGCCCCACGCTCCCCGTGCCTCAGTTTCCCCCCGCGGGGGCCTGTGCCACGCGCGGGGGGGGGGTCACGCGGGACCCCACGCGTGTTGGGTCGCCCGTCCCGCGTCACCCCGGGGGTCCCCGTGTCCCCCTGTCCCCGTGTCCCCCTGTCCCCCTGTCACCCCCTGTCCCCCCCATGTCCCCATGTCCCCCCATGTCCCCATGTCCCCGTGTGTCCCCGTGTCCCCCATGTCCCCACGCGTGTCTGTGTCCCCCCGTGTCCCCGTGTCCCCGTGCCTCCCGTGCGTGTCCATGTCCCCGTGTCCCCACACGTGTCCGTGTCCCCATGTCCCCCCGTGTCCCCACGTGTCCCCGTGGGCCCTCCCTGTGTCCCCGTGTCCCCGTGTCCCCCCGTGTCCCCCCGTGTCCCCGTGTCCTTGCGTGTCCCTGCATGTCCTATGTCCCCGTGTGTCCCCGTGTCCCCACGTCCCTGCGTGTCCCCACATGTCCCCATGTCCCCACGCCCCCCCGTGTCCCCGTGCCTCCCGTGCGTGTCCATGTCCCTCTGTCCCCGTGTCCCCGTGTCCCCACGTGTCCGTGTCCCCGTGTGCCCTCCCCGTGTCCCCGTGTCACCCTGTGCCCCCCCGTGTCCCCACGTTTGTCTGTGCCCCCCGTGTCCCCACGTGTCCCCACGTGTCCCCACGTCTCCACGCCTGTCCCATGTCCCCCCGTGTCCCCATGTGTCCCCACACGCCCTCCCTGTGTCCCCGTGTCCCCATGTCCCCCTGTCCCCGTGTCCCCTCGTGTCCCCATGTCCCCACGCCTGTCCCATGTCCCCCCGTGTCCCCACGTGTCCCCACACGCCCTCCCTGTGTCCCCGTGTCCCCATGTCCCCCTGTCCCCGTGTCCCCCCGTGTCCCCACGCCTGTCTGTGCCCCCCGTGTCCCCACGTCCCCACGCCTGTCCCATGTCCCCCCGTGTCCCCACGTGTCCCCACGTCCCTGTGTGTCCCCACGTGTCCCCATGTCCCCGTGTCCCCGCGTGCCCTCCATCTGCCCGTGGCCTTATGTGTCCCCCCGTGTCCCCCCGTGTCCCCCCGTGTCCCCCCCGTGTCCCCCGCCCCCCCCCCGCCGCGTCCCCACCCCGGGATTCCCCCCCGCCCCGCCACCGCGCGACGTCACGGGCGTCCGGCTGACGTCACCGTCACCTCGCCGGGAAGGAAAGGGGGGGGAGGGGGGGGGGACACACACGGAACCCACGCGGGGCCGCCGCGGCGGTGACTCACCCCGTGTCACCCGGCCGCCACGCGGTGACGGGGACACCGGCAGAGCCGGCCCGGGCGGCAGCCACGGCGCACGCGGCCCGACGCGGCCGAGGGTAAGGGCCCCGCGGCGACGCGCCAGGCCGGGGGTCACGGGGCGGGGGTCACGGGGCGGGGGTCGTGGGGCGGGGGTCACGGGGCGGGGGTCACGGGGCGGGGGTCGTGGGGCGGGGGTCGTGGGGCGGGGGTCACGGGGCGGGGGTCGTGGGGCGGGGGTCGTGGGGCGGGGGTCACGGGGCGGGGGTCACGGGGCGGGGGTCGTGGGGCGGGGGTCACGGGGCGGGGGTCACGGGGCGGGGGTTGTGGGGCGGGGGTCACGCGGGAGGGGGTCGTGGGGCGGGGGGGTCGCGTGTGCGACGGCGCTGGTGCGTGGCCCTGGGTCACGCGTGTGCGGCTGTGGGGCACAGTGCGGCTGTGGGGCACACGTGTGCAGTTGTGGGTCACGCGTGTGCGGCTGTGGGGCACGCGTGTGCGGCTGTGGGTCACGCGTGTGCGGCTGTGGGGCGCGTAGAGCGGTTGTAGGGTCGCGCGTGTGCGGTTGTAGGGTCGCGCGTGTGCGGTTGTGGGGCACACAGTGCGGCTGTAGGGTCACGCGTGTGCGGTTGTGGGGCACAGTGCGGCTGTGGGTCACGCGTGTGCGGCTGTGGGTCACGCGTGTGCGGCTGTAGGTCACGCGTGTGCGGTTGTGGGTCACGCGTGTGCGGCTGTGGGGCACAGTGTAGTTGTGGGTCACGCGTGTGCGGCTGTGGGTCACGCGTGTGCGGCTGTGGGGCACAGTGTAGTTGTGGGTCACGCGTGTGCGGCTGTGGGTCACGCGTGTGCGGCTGTGGGGCACAGTGCAGTTGTGGGGCACGCGTGTGCGGCTGTGGGTCGCGCGCCGGCGGCTGTGGGTCACGCGTGTGCGGCTGTGGGGCACAGTGCGGTTGTGGGTCACGCGTGTGCGGCTGTGGGTCACGCGTGTGCGGCTGTGGGTCGCGCCTGCGCCACGGCGTCGGGGGCCGCGGTGCCGCGTCCGGGCGGTTCTGCGCGGCCGTGGGTCGCGCCCGTCACCGTCGCACGCGCGGCGGGGTGGCGCGTGTAACCCTCGCGGGGGCGGGGCCGGGGCGACACGCGTGTGATGATGTCACGCGAGGGGTTGGCGCAACGCCGTGACCCGGGGTGGGGGTGGGGGGTGGCCGGGTGTGATGTCACACGCGCGTGGCGCGCGTCACGGTGACGTGGGTCGGGTGTTGTTTCCCTGCGGCGGGGCGGGGGTGTGGGGCGGCCGTGGGGCGGCCGTGGGGCGGCCATGATGACGCCCCCCCTTCCCGTCAGCCGGCGCCTTCCCGCTCGCCGTGGGCGCCGGGGGGTTTCCCTCGGCCGCCCCCGCCCCACGGCCGCCCCACGGCTGCCCCACGGCTGCCCCACGGCCGCCCCACGGCCGCCTGTGTCCCCCCCCCCCCCCCCACGTCATGGGGTGGCCCCGAAATTCCCCCGTGGGGGCGGCCGCGACCCACACGCCCCTGCCCCATAGCGGGGCCTCCTGCCCCACAGCTGCCCCCCAAGTGCCTCCTGCCCCCCAAGTGATCCCCAACTGCCCCCCCCGGGGCCTCCTGCCCCACATCTGCCCCCCAACTGCCCCCCCAGGGCTTCCTGCCCCCCAACTATCCCCCATCTCCCCCCCCAAGTGCCTCCTGCCCCCCATCTGCCCCCCAACTGCCCCACATCTGCCCCCCCCGGGGCCTCCTGCCCCCCAACTGATCCCCAGCTGCCCCCCCCCAGGGCCTCCTGCCCCCCACCTGCCCCCCACCTGCCCCCCACCTGCCCCCCAACTGCCCCTCTGGGGCCTCCTGCCCCCCAAGTGCCCCCCAAGTGCCCCCCTCTGTCCCCCCACCTGCCCCCCCCGGGGCCTCCTGCCCCCCAACTATCCCCCATCTGCCCCATATCTGCCCCCCAAGTGCCTCCTGCCCCCCAAGTGCCCCATCTGCCCCCCAACTGCCCCCCCGGCGCCTCCTGCCCCACACCTGCCCCCTAACTGCCCCCCAAGTGCCCCCCAAGTGCCCCCCCAGTGCCTCCTGCCCCCCAAGTGCCCCCCAAGTGCCCCCCAAGTGCCCCCCAAGTGCCCCCTCTGCCCCCCAGCGGTTCCCCCACCCCCACCCCTGCCCCAAAGGGGGCGGGGCCCCGCCTCCCCCCCTCCTCATTGGCCAGCACCGGCCTGAGCCCCTCCTTCCCATTGGTCCCCCGGCAGGCCGAGCTAGAAGACGGATGGGAAAGATGATTGGCTGCCAGGCGAGGGGCGCCCTGTGATTGGCCGGATTCCTGGAGAGCGTCACCGGATAGGTGAGGGGGCGGGGCCTCGGCGAGGGGGGGCGGGGCCTGGGCGGGGGGCGGGGCCGAGCCGCGGGGGGGGCGGGGTCTCTGTCCTGCCCCCCTCCCCCGCCCCGCCCACGTGGTGCACGTCATTCGGATGCCCCGCCCACTTCCGCCCCACATCGTTCCTGCTTCCCCTCCCCTCCCCCCCCGCTGCCCCTCCCCCCCCGCCCCATAACTGCCCTATGGCTGCCCCACAGCTGCCCCATAACTGCCCTTCTGTGCCCCACAGCTGCCCCATAACTGCCCCTCTGCCCCATAGCTGCCCCATAACTGCCCCCTGTGCCCCATAGCCGCCCCATAACTGCCCCTCTGCCCCATAGCTGCCCCATAACTGCCCCCTGTGCCCCATAGCTGCCCCCCAGTGCCCCATAACTGCCCCATAACTGCCCCCTGTGCCCCATAACCGCCCCCTGCCCCATAGCTGCCCCATAACTGCCTCATAACTGCCCTATGATTGCCCCACTGCCCCATAGCCGCCCCATAGCTGCCCCATAACCGCCCCATGGCTGCCCCATGGCTGCCCCAGTGCCCCATAGCTGCCCCATAGCCGCCCCATAGCTGCCCCATAGCTGCCCCCTAACCACTCCTCCGTGCCCCTCCCCCAGGTGTATGCGGCAGTGAGGGAGGGGCCGCCCCAGCCCAGCAGCCGCCCCCTCCCCCCCCCCGGGGCTGCCCCTCCCCCGCCCCCCGCGGGGGGGGCCCGGGGGGACCCAGGCCTCGGGCGCCCCAGGAGGGGTGAGTGGGGGAGGGGCGAGGGGGGGAGGGGCGGGGGGGCTGGGGGGGGCTCGGGGGCTGGTTCGGGGGCTGGGTGGCATCTATGGGGCAGGCGGGGGGTATCTATGGGGCAGGGGGGTATCTATGGGGTGGGTGGGGGTATCTATGGGGCAGGGGGTATCTATGGGGTGGTGGGTATCTATGGGGCAGGGGATATCTATGGGGCAGAGGAGTATCTATGGGGCAGGCAGGGTGTATCTATGGGGCGCGGGGTGCCCATGGGGCAGGGGGTGTCTCTGAGGCAGGGGTTATCTATGGGGCGGGGGGTATCTGTGGGGCAGGGGGTGTCTGTGGGGCGGGGGGTATCTATGGGGCAGGGGGTGTCTGTGGGGCAGGGGGTTATCTATGGGGCGGGGGGTATCTATGGGGCAGGGGGTGTCTGTGGGGCAGGGGGTTATCTATGGGGCGGGGGGTATCTATGGGGCAGGGGGTGTCTGTGGGGCGGGGGGTATCTGTGGGGCGGGGGGTATCTATGGGGCAGGGGGTGTCTGTGGGGCGGGGGGTATCTGTGGGGCAGGGCCGTGGGGCTGACGTGCCGTGGGGCAGGCTGGATGCATCGCGCCGTGGAGCCGCTGGGGGGCCGGGCCGGACGGGACCCCTTCGCCGTGGGGAGCCTGGGCTGCGGCGGGGCCTGGGCCGCCTGCCCCCCCCGCCCCTGGCTGCCCGCCACCAGGTACCTGCCCCACACCCTGCCCCACACCCTGCCCCACACCCTGCCCCACGGGACCCACACTGCCCCACACCCTGCCCCACACCGCTCCATGGGACCCACACTGCCCCACGGAACCCACACCCTGCCCCATGGGACCCCCACCCTGCCCCACACTGCCCCACACCGTGCCCCACGCTGCCCCACGGGACCCACACTGCCCCATGGGACCCACACTGCCCCACACCGTGCCCCACGCTGCCCCATGGGACCCACACTGCCCCATGGGACCCACACCCTGCCCCATGGGACCCCCACCCTGCCCCACACTGCCCCACACCGTGCCCCACGCTGCCCCATGGGACCCACACTGCCCCATGGGACCCCCACCCTGCCCCACACTGCCCCACACCGTGCCCCACGCTGCCCCATGGGACCCACAGTGCCCCATGGGACCCACACTGCCCCATACCCTGCCCCACACTGCCCCAC
>NW_028120924.1:0-13056 GCF_965183815.1 Platalea leucorodia
GGCGTGGCTGCAGCAATATGGCTACCTGCCCCCCGGGGACCTGCGGACCCACACGCAACGCTCGCCCCAGTCCCTCTCGGCCGCCCTGGCCGCCATGCAGCGCTTCTACGGGCTCACCGTCACCGGCGTTGCCGACGCCGCGACCCTCAGGTGGGGCCCGGGGCGGGGGCTGGCCCTCCCGGCAGCCTGGGCGGCGGTTGGGGCGGCAGTCGGGCTGTGGGTCCTCCAAACGTCACCGATGGCGGTCGGGCTGTGGGTCCTCCAAACGTCACCGATGGCAGTTGGGCTGTTGGTCCTCCAAACGTCACCGATGGCAGTTGGGCTGTTGGTCCTCCAAACGTCACCGATGGCGGTCGGGCTGTGGGTCCTCCAAACGTCACCGATGGCAGTTGGGCTGTTGGTCCTCCAAACGTCACCGATGGTAGTTGGGTTGTTGGTCCTCCAAACGTCACCGACGGCAGTTGGGCTGTTGGTCCTCCAAACGTCACCGACGGCAGTTGGGTTGTGGGTCCTCCAAACGTCACCGACGGCAGTTGGGTTGTGGGTCCTCCAAACGTCACCGACGGCAGTTGGGCTGTGGGTCCTCCAAACGTCACCGACGGCAGTTGGGCTGTTGGTCCTCCAAACGTCACCGACGGCAGTTGGGTTGTGGGTCCTCCAAACGTCACCGATGGCAGTTGGGTTGTGGGTCCTCCAAACGTCACCGATGGCAGTTGGGTTGTTGGTCCTCCAAACGTCACCGATGGCAGTTGGGCTGTTGGTCCTCCAAGCATCTCAACGAGAGCCGGGCTGTTGGTCCGCCAACCACCACCCATGGCAGCGAGGCTGGAGGCCCTCTAGGCATCATCGGTGATCGGGCGGTTGTAGGTCCTCCAAAGGCCACCACCGAAAGCCGAGGCGTTGGTCCTCCAGGTGCCACCATTGCTCGTTGGCCTGTCATCGATGAAATTCGGGTTGTGGGTCCTCCAGCCATCAGCGGCGGTTGGGTTGTGGGTCCTCCAGCCATCAGCGGCGGTTGGGTTGTGGGTCCTCCAGCCGTCGTCAGCGGCAGTTGGGTTGTGGGTCCTCCAGCCATCAGCGGCGGTTGGGTTGTGGGTCCTCCAGCCGTCAGCGGCAATAGCTCATGTGGGGTTGTGGGGACCAAACATCACCGGTAGTTGGCTTGTAGGTCCTCCGCCCACCGCCAAGGCCCTTGGGGGGGGGGGGGGGGGTGTCCCTCTGAGGTCCCCCGACCCCCCTGACGTACGCCGCTGCCCGCAATCCCACAGGGCCATGCGGCGCCCCCGCTGCGGTGTCCCCGACAAGTTCGGGGCAGAAATCAAGGCCAACGTGCGGCGCCGGCGCTACGCCATCCAGGGCATGAAGTGGGAGCACCAGGAGATCACCTTCTGGTAAGGGGGTGGCGGACGGGGGGGTGGCTGGGAAGACCGGGAACAGCCGGCGAGGCCGTGGCGGCGGCGCTGACGGCTGTGTCCGTCTTCTCCTCCAGCATCCAGAACTACACCCCCAAGGTGGGGGAGGCGGGGACGTTCGGGGCCATCCGTCGGGCTTTCGGCGTGTGGGCGGCCGCCACCCCGCTGCGGTTCCGGGAGGTGCCCTACGGGGACGTGCGGCAGGGCCGGGCGCCCCAGGCGGACATCATGATCTTCTTCGCCGAGGGCTTCCACGGGGACAGCACCCCCTTCGACGGAGAAGGCGGCTTCCTGGCCCACGCCTACTTCCCCGGGCCCCACATCGGGGGAGACACCCACTTCGATGGCGCCGAGCCCTGGACCGCCCGCAACGATGACCTCAGTGGTGAGCGGCGACGAGGGGGTGGCCTCAACCACCAGGCGGGGAGCGGGACCCAACTTGGGGCCATCCTCGACCCAGTCGTGGCCGTGGCGGTGTCCTCGACCCAACTTAGGGCCATCCTCGACCCAGTCGTGGCCATGGGGGTGTCCTCGACCCAACTTAGGGCCATCCTCGACCCAGTCGTGGCCATGGCGGTGTCCTCGACCCAATTTAGGGCCCCTCTCGACCCAGTCGTGGCCATGGCGGTGTCCTTGACCCTGTCTGTGGCCATCCTTGACCCAGTCGTGGCCATGGGGGTGTCCTCGACCCAATTTATGGCCATCCTTGACCCAGTCGTGGCCATGGCGGTGTCCTCGACCCAATTTAGGGCCCCTCTCGACCCAGTCGTGGCCATGGCGGTGTCCTCGACCCAACTTAGGGCCCCTCTCGACCCAGTCGTGGCCATGGCGGTGTCCTCGACCCAATTTAGGGCCCCTCTCGACCCAGTCGTGGCCATGGCGGTGTCCTCGACCCAATTTAGGGCCCCTCTCGACCCAGTCGTGGCCATGGCGGTGTCCTCGACCCAACTTAGGGCCATCCTCGAACCAGTCGTGGCCGTGGCGGTGTCCTCGACCCAATTTAGGGCACCTCTCGACCCAGTCGTGGCCATGGCGGTGTCCTCGACCCAATTTAGGGCACCTCTCGACCCAGTCGTGGCCATGGCGGTGTCCTTGACCCAATTTAGGGCACCTCTCGACCCAGTCGTGGCCGTGGCGGTGTCCTCGACCCAGTCTGTGGCCATTCTCGACCCAGTCGTGGCCATGGCGGTGTCCTTGACCCAGTCTGTGGCCATTCTCGACCCAGTCGTGGCCATGGGGGTGTCCTTGACCCAATTTAGGGCACCTCTCAACCCAGTCGTGACCATGGCAGTGTCCTCGACCCAGTTTAGGGCCATCCTTGGCCCGACCGTGATCGTCTCGGGGCTACCGGGTCCTCCTCCTTCCCATCATGCCCACCCTCACCCCAACCCCCTCCGCCCCAGGGAACGACCTCTTCCTGGTGGCCGTCCACGAGCTGGGCCACGCGCTGGGGCTGGAGCACTCCAGCGACCCGTCGGCCATCATGGCCCCCTTCTACCAATGGATGGACACCGAAGCCTTCGTCCTCCCCGACGATGACCGCCGTGGCATCCAGCAGCTCTACGGTTCGGCCTCCCTCTGCCCCCCACCCCCCGTCCCCCCGCCCCCCCCGCCCCGGCGCTGATGTTGTCCCCCCGCAGGGACGGGGACGGGTCCCAGCTGGCCGCCCGCCGGCCCCCGTACCACCCCCCGGCCCCGCAGCCCCGACCGACCCCCGGGGCCCCCCTACGGCCCCCGGATCTGCGACGGGAACTTCGACACCATCGCCATGCTCCGCGGGGAGATGTTTGTCTTCAAGGTGGGGACGTGGGGACGGAGGTGGGGACGT
The DNA here is from genome assembly GCF_965183815.1 of Platalea leucorodia. Classification (NCBI taxonomy): domain Eukaryota; kingdom Metazoa; phylum Chordata; class Aves; order Pelecaniformes; family Threskiornithidae; genus Platalea; species Platalea leucorodia. Next base: position 3,241 of record NW_028120924.1, read on the forward strand.
GGGGATGGGGACAAGGAGATGGGGGTGAGGACGTGGGGATGGAGGTGGGGACGTGGGGACGGAGGTGGGGAGAAGGAGACGGGCGCGGGGACGTGGGCACCGGGCTGGGGACACGGGGGGTGGGGAGAAGGACTCGGGGACCGGGTCGGTGGCGGAGATGTCACCAGTGGAGCCGCGGGCGTGACGCGGGTGTCCCGGGGGCAGGAGCGGTGGTTCTGGCGCGTGCGGGACCGGCGGGTGATGGACGGGTACCCGCTGCCCATCGGGCACTTCTGGGTGGGGCTGCCCGCCAACATCAACACCGCCTATGAGAGGAAGGACGGCAAGTTCGTCTTCTTCAAAGGTGCGGGGCGGGGAGGCCACCGGCACGGGGACGTGGGGATGGGGACATGGGGATGGGGACCCACCTCCATGTTGAGGTGGGGATGGGGACGTGGGGATGGAGGTGGGGACGTGGGGATGGAGGTGGGGACGTGGGGACGGGGACCCACCTCCGTGTTGAGGTGGGGATGGGGACGTGGGGATGGGGACCCACCTCCATGTTGAGGTGGGGATGGGGACCCGGGGGTGGAGGTGGGGACGTGGGGATGGAGGTGGGGACGTGGGGATGGGGACATGGGGATGGGGACCCACCTCCATGTTGAGGTGGGGATGGGGACCCGGGGGTGGAGGTGGGGACGTGGGGATGGAGGTGGGGACGTGGGGATGGGGACATGGGGATGGGGACCCACCTCCATGTTGAGGTGGAGATGGGGACATGGGGGTGGAGGTGGGGACGTGGGGATGGAGGTGGGGACGTGGGGATGGGGACCCACCTCCATGTTGAGGTGGGGATGGGGACCTGGGGTTGGGGACGTGGGGATGGAGGTGGGGACGTGGGGACGGGGACCCACCTCCATGTTGAGGTGGGGATGGGGACCTGGGGGTGGAGGTGGGGACGTGGGGTTGGGGACGTGGGGATGGGGGCCCACCTCCATGTTGAGGTGGGGATGGGGACCCGGGGGTGGAGGTGGGGACGTGGGGATGGAGGTGGGGACATGGGGATGGGGACCCACCTCCATGTTGAGGTGGAGATGGGGACACGGGGTTGGGGACATGGGGGTGGAGATGGGGACACGGGGATGGGGACCCACCTCCACGTTGAGGTGGGGATGGGGACCCGGGGGCGGAGGTGGGGACATGGGGATGGGGCGGAGGGCGCGGCCGCCCCCCGTGGGGGCGGGGCGGTGACCCCGTCCCCGCGCCCCGCCCAGGGGACAAGCACTGGGTGTTTGACGAGGCGGTGCTGGAGCCGGGGTACCCGCGGGCGCTGCGGGACCTGGGCCGGGGGGTCCCCACCGACCGCCTGGACGCTGCCCTGCTCTGGCTGCCCAGCGGCAAGACCTACTTCTTCCGGGGAAACAAGTGGGTGGCACCTCCGGGGACCTTCTGGGACCTTCTGGGACCTTCTGGGACCTTTGGGGACCTCCTGGGATCTTCTGGGACCTCTTGGGACCTTTGGGGACCTCCTGGAGCCTTTGGGGACCTCCTGGGATCTTCTGGGACCTCTTGGGACCTTCTGGGATCTTCTGGGACCTTTGGGGATCTTCTGGGACCTCTTGGGACCTTCTGGGATCTTCTGGGACCTTTGGGGATCTTCTGGGACCTCTTGGGACCTTCTGGGACCTTCTGGGACCTTTGGGGATCTTCTGGGACCTCTTGGGACCTTCTGGGATCTTCTGGGACCTTTGGGGACCTCTTGAGATCTTCTGGGACCTCTTGGGACCTTTGGGGACCTCCTGGGATCTTCCGGGACCTCCTGGGATCTTCTGAGACCCTTGGGGACCTTCTGGGACCGCCTTGGCACCTTCTTGGCACCTCTGTCACCTCCTCTCGCCTCTCTGGCACCTCTTGGCGCATCCAGGGACCTCCTGGGATCTTCTGGGACCTCTGGGGACCTCTTGGGATTTCCAGGGACCTCCTGGGATCTTTGGGGACCTTCTGAGACCTCCTGGGACCTCTTGGGCCTTTCTCCTCACCTCTCTGTCACCTCCTGTCACCTCCTGGGACCTTCTTGTCACCTCCCCTCACCCCTCTGACACCCGCTGGTACCTCTTGGGACCTTCTTGTCACCTCTGTCACCTCCTCTCACGTCCCTGCCACCTCTTGGGACCTTCTGGGACCTCCTCGCCACCTCCACGGGCCCTCTCCCTGTCCCCAGCCCCTGCCCCCACGGTGACGTCCTCGTCCCTGTGGCTATGGCGGTGTCCCCACGCCCGTGGTGACGTCCCCATGCCCATGGCGATGTCCCCACGGCCATCCCCATGCCCACCATGATGTCCCCGTGGCCGCCACGACGTCCCCACGCCCATGACGATGTCCCCACGGCCATCCCTATGCCCACCATGATGTCCCCACACCCATGGTGACGTCCCCATGCCCATGGTGATGTCCCTATGGCCATGGTGACGTCCCCACGCCCACCACCATGTCCCCATGCCCATGGGGATGTCCCCATGCCCACCACCATGTCCCCATGCCCACGGTGATGTCCCCATGCCATCCCCATGCCCACCATGATGTCCCCATGCCCACCATGATGTCCCCATGGCCACCACGATGTCCCCATGCCCACGGTGATGTCCCCATGCCATCCCCATGCCAACCATGATGTCCCCACGCCCATGGTGACGTCCCCATGGCCACCACCATGTCCCCATGGCCATGGTGATGTCCCCACGCCCATGGTGACATCCCCATGCCCACCACCATGTCCCCATGGCCATGGTGATGTCCCCATGGCCACCACCATGTCCCCACGCCCACGGTGACATCCCCACAGCCACCACGATGTCCCCACACCCATGGGGACGTCCCCATGCCATCCCCATGCTCACCACCATGTCCCCATGGCCATGGTGACGTCCCCATGGCCACCACCATGTCCCCATGGCCACCACGATGTCCCCACACCCATGGGGACGTCCCCATGCCATCCCCATGCCCACCATGATGTCCCCACACCCATGGGGACATCCCCATGCCCACCACCATGTCCCCATGCCCACCATGATGTCCCCACACCTGTGGTGACGTCCCCATGCCCACCACGATGTCCCCATGCCCATGGTGATGTCCCCACGGCCACCACGATGTCCCCACACCCATGGGGACGTCCCCATGGCCATCCCCATGCCCACCACGATGTCCCCATGCCCACCATGATGTCCCCACGCCCATGGGGACGTCCCCATGCCCACCACCATGTCCCCATGCCCACCATGATGTCCCCACACCTGTGGTGACGTCCCCATGCCCACCATGATGTCCCCATGCCCATGGTGATGTCCCCATGGCCATCCCCATGGCCACCACGATGTCCCCTTGCCCACCACGATGTCCCCACACCCATGGGGACGTCCCCATGCCATCCCCATGCCCACCATGATGTCCCCACGCCCATGGTGACGTCCCCATGCCCACCACCATGTCCCCACGCCCACGGTGATGTCCCCATGGCCATCCCCATGGCCACCACAACGTCCCCATGCCCATGGTGACGTCCCCACGGCCATCCCCATGGCCACCACCATGTCCCCATGCCCACCACGATGTCCCCACGCCCACGGTGACGTCCCCACGGCCATGGTGACGTCCCCATGCCCACCACGATGTCCCCACGCCCACGGTGACGTCCCCACGGCCACGGTGACGCCCCCGCGCCGGTGTCCCCCCAGGTACTACCGCTTCAGCGAGGACAGCCGCTCGGTGGACCCCGACTACCCCAAGGGCATCGAGGTCTGGGGGGGGATCCCCGAGTCCCCCCGCGGCGCCTTCATGGGCCCCGACGATGGTGAGGGGCGCGGGGGGGCGCGGGGGGGCGCGGGGGGCGCGGGGGGGCAGGGGGACGGCGCGGGGGGGCAGGGGGACGGCGCGGGGGGGCGCGGGGGGGCGCGGGGGGCAGGGGGACGGCGCGGGGGGGCGCGGGGGGCAGGGGGACGGCGCGGGGTCCTAACCGGTGTCTCTTCTCCCCCCCCCCGTGTCCCCCCATGTCCCCATCCCCCCTTCTCCCCACGCCCCTCTGTCCCCCGTGACCCCCCCGTGTCCCCCCAATGTCCCCCAACGTCCTCCTTCCCCCCGATGTCCCCATGTCCCCCCCCACCCCCATGTCCCTGTGTCCCCCCGTGTCCCCCATCACCCCAATGTCCCCGTGTCCCCCCTGTGTCCCCATGTCCCCCCTCACCCCAATGTCCCCATGTCCCCTGTGTCCCCCCATCCCCAATGTCCTCATGTCCCCCATGTCCCCATGTCCCCCGATGTCCCCATGTCCCTGATGTCCCCATGTCCCCCATCACCCCCACATCCCCCTGTGTCCCCCCGTGTCCCCCCATGTCCCCGTGTCCCCCAATGTCCCCATCACCCTGATGTCCCCATGTCCCCCATTGTCCCCATGTCCCCATCACCCCCATGTCCCCCGATGTCCCTGTGTCCCCCGATGTCCCCATGTCCCTGATGTCCTCATGTCGCCCTCGGTGTCCCCATGTCCCCATGTCCCCCATCACCCCAAATCGCCCCATGTCCCCCATCACCCCCATGTCCCCAATGTCCTCCATTGTCCCCCATCACCCCCATGTCCCCCATGTCCCCATGTCCCCCCATCCCCCATTGTCCCCATGTCCCCATCACCCCCATGTCCCCCGTCACCCCCATGTCCCCAATGTCCTCCATTGTCCCCCATCACCCCCATGTCCCCCCATGTCCCCCATGTCCCCCCATCCCCCATTGTCCCCATGTCCCCATCACCCCCATGTCCCCCGTCACCCCCATGTCCCCGATGTCCCCATGTCCCCCATGTCCCCCGTCACCCCCATGTCCCTGATGTCCCCATGTTCCCCATTGTCCCCATCACCCCCATGTCCCCCGTCACCCCTATGTCCCCGATGTCCCCATGTCCCCCATTGTCCCTATGTCCCCCATCACCCCCATGTCCCCCGTTGTCCCCATGTCCCCCGTCACCCCCATGTACCCGATGTCCCCATGTCCCCCCTCACCCCCATGTACCCATGTCCCCCATGTCCCCATCACCCCCATGTCCCCATGTCCCCACTGTCCCCCCATCCCCCATTGTCCCCATGTCCCCCATCACCCCCACGTCCCCCATCGCCCCCATGTCCCCCCCCGCGTCCCCTGCTGTCCCCGCCCCCCTCCCCAGCCTTCACCTACTTCTACAAGGGGAACCGCTACTGGAAGTTCGACAACCAGCAGCTGCGGGTGGCCCCCGGCTACCCCAAGTCGGTGCTGCGGGACTGGCTGGGCTGCGACGGGGGGGGCCCGGGCCCCGCCCCCGCCCCGCCCCCCCTCCCCTCCCCCCGCGCCGGGGGGGGGCGGCGACACCGAGGTCATCGTCATCGAGGTGGGGGCGGGGGCGGGGGCGGTGGCCGCCCCCCTGGCGCTGCTGGGGGCGGCGGGGGCGCTGGCGGCCGGGGCCCTGCTCTGCCGCCGCCGCGGGGCCCCCAAGCGCCTGCTGCGCTGCCAGCGCTCCCTGCTGCCCCGCGTCTAGCCACGCCCACCGCCCCGCCCACCGCCCCGCCCACCGCCCCGCCCGCCGGGACACGCCCACCGCGGGGGCGGGGCTCGCCACGCCCCCCCCCCCCCTCCTCCATCCCCAGTGGGGACGGCGAGGGAGAGCGGCTGGGGAGCCCCGCCCACGCCAGGCCACGCCCACCGGGACACGCCCACCGCGGGGGCGGGGCCCGCCACGCCCCCCCCCCCCCCCAATCCTCCATCCCCAGTGGGGACGGCGAGGGAGAGCGGCTGGGGAGCCCCGCCCACGCCAGGCCACGCCCACCGCCCCGCCCACATGGGGGAACCTCCCCCTCCCTGGCCACGCCCCCACCACACAACCCGTGTGTGTGTGGCCACGCCCCCTCCGCGCGGTGTGGGTGGGGCTGGGCGTGGCCACGCCCCCCCTCCCCCTCATGGTGCTCTGGGCGGGGCCGCGCCCCAGCCCCGCCCCTCTGGGGGTGTGTGTGGGGTCGTGACCCTTGACCTGGCTGGGAAAGGTCAGCGGTAGGCCCCGCCCCCCCTCGTGACGCCCTCCCCCGGCCAGCCAATCCCCGTGAGAGGGGCGGGGCCCATCCGCGGAGCGGAGGCCCGCGATTGGCCGGCGGCGGGGGCGGGGCCGCTGGACGCCAAAGCAGAGGGGGAGGGCGGGGCCGTGGCGGGCGGGGGCGGGGCTACGCGGGGCGTGGGGGGGCGGGGCTACGGCAGGAGGGGGCGGGGCGCGGTGTACAGCGGGGGGCGGGGCTCTGCGGGGGTTTTTTACCGATTTGGGGGTTTTTGGGGGGCCCGGGGGGGGGCGCGACCCCCCCGTCCTGCGGGCCGGGAGGGGGAGGGGCGCCCGGGCCCCGGGGGGGCGGGGTAATAATTAATAATAATTAATTATAATTAATAAAAGAACGCCCGGAGGAGAGGGGGCGGGGCGCCGGCGCCGGCTGGTTTGTACTGGGAGCGGCCGGGGGGGGGACTGGGAGGGCAAATGGGGGCTACTGGGAGCACTGGGAGGGGATGGGGGGCTGCTGGGAGCACTGGGAGGGGGATTAGGGGCAGCTGGGAGGACTGGGAAGGCAAATGGGCGTTACTGGGAGCACTGGGAGGGGATTGGGGCTTACTGGGAGGGGACTGGGGGCTACTGGGAGCACTGGGAGGGGATTGGGGCTTACTGGGAGGGGATTGGGGGCTACTGGGAGCACTGGGAGGGGATTGGGGGCTGCTGGGAGGACTGGGAAGGTAAGTGGGAGTTACTGGGAGCACTGGGGAGGGATTGGGGCTTACTGGGAGGGCAAATGGGGGTTACTGGGAGCACTGGGAGGGGATTGGGGGCTGCTGGGAGGGGGCTGAGGGTTACTGGGAGCACTGGGAGGGGGATTAGGGGCAGCTGGTGTGACTGGGAAGGCGAATGGGGGTTACTGGGAGCACTGGGAGGGGATTGGAGGCTGCTGGGAGGGGGTTGAGGGTTAGTGGGAGCACTGGGAAGAGAAAAGGGGGTTACTGGGGGCACTGGGAGCACCAGGAGGGAATTAGGGCTTACTGGGAGGGGATCAGGGGCTACTGGGAGCACTGGGAGGAGTGCAGGGGGCTACTGGGGTTACTGGGAGCACTGGGAGGGGTGCAGGGGGTTACTGGGAGGGGCACAGGGGGTTACTGGGGGTTACTGGGAGCACTGGGAGAGGCACAGGGGTTACTGGGGGACACTGGGAGGGGTGCAGGCGTTACTAGGGGACACTGGGAGGGGCATGGGGGTTACTGGGGGCTACTGGGAGCGGTGCAGAGGGTTACTGGGAGTTACTCAGAGCACTGGTAGGGGCACGGGGGGTTACTGGGAGCACTGGGAAGAGCACAGGGAGTTACTGGGGGACACTGGGAGGGGTGCAGGGGCTTACCGGGAGCACTGGGAGGGGTGCGGGGGGTTCCTGGGGGACACTGGGAGGGGCACGGGGGTTACTGGGAGCACTGGGAGGGTCACAGGGGGCTACTGGGGGTTACTGGGAGAGGCACAGGTGTTACTGGGGGATACTGGGAGGGGCGCGGGGGGTTACTGGGGGACGCTGGGAGGGGTGCAGGGGGTTACTGGGGGACACTGGGAGGGGCGCAGGGGCTTACTGGGAGCACTGGGAGGGTCACAGGGGTTACTGGGGGTTACTGGGAGCACTGGGAGAGGCACAGGGGTTACTGGGGGATACTGGGAGGGGCGCAGGGGTTACTGGGAGCACTGGGAGGAGTGCAGGGGGTTACTGGGGGCACTGGGAGAGGCGCAGGGGTTCCTGGGGGACACTGGGAGAGGCACAGGGGTTACTGGGGGACACTGGGAGGGGCGCAGGGGCTTACTGGGAGCACTGGGAGGGTCACAGGGGTTACTGGGGGTTACTGGGAGCACTGGGAGAGGCACAGGGGTTACTGGGGGACGCTAGGAGGGGTGCGGGGGGTTACTGGGGGACACTGGGAGGGGCGCGGGGGGTTACTGGGGGTTACTGGGGGACGCTGGGAGCTGGCGTCGCCCCCAGTCCCGTGCCTGGGCCGGCCGCCCGCGCGCTGATGTCATCGGGCGCCACATCTGGCGCGGGGGCGGGGAGGCGCGTGACGGGCGCGACGCCGCGTTTCGGGGTCGCCGCGCCTGGTTTTTATTAACGCCTCGGCAGAGGGGGGGGGGAGGGGGTCACCGGCTCCTCACTGGTCCGTACTGGTCCGTACTGGGGGGCGCCGGGAGCCCTTGGGGCGCAGGCGGGGGCCGGGCTCCTCCTCGCGCTCCCCCCGCTCGGCGGCCGCGTCCAGGACCCGGCTCAGCTTCACGGCGCGGCGCTGGGGGGGCGGACGGGGGGGGTCGGGGGGGTCCCCAGCGTCCGGGGGGGGGCCCAGGGGTCGGGGGGGGGCCCAGGGGTCCGTGGGGGGGGGGTCCCAGCGGTCTGGGGGGGGTCCCAGCACCCAGGGGGGTCCCAGGGGTCCGGAGGGGGGAATCCAGGGTTCTGGGGGGGGGGTCCCAGGGGTGCAGGGGGGGTCCCAGGGGCCTTGGGGGGGAGCTCAGCACCTGGGGGGGGATCCAGGGGTCTGGGGGGGGTCCCAGAGGCCTTGGGGGGGGGTCCCAGGGGTGCAGGGGGCCCCAGGGGTCCAGGGGGGGGACCCCAGCACCCAGGGGGGGTCCCAGGGGTCCATGGGGGGGGGTCCCAGGGGTCTGGGGGGGACCCCAGCACCTAGGGGGGGTCCCAGGGGTCCATGGGGTGGTCCCAGGGGTGCAGGGGGGTTCCCAGGGGTCCGGGGGGGGGACCCAGGGGTCCAGGGGGGGGACCCCAGCACCCAGGGGGGTTCCCAGGGGTCCGGGGGGGGGTCCCAGGGGTCTGGGGGGGACCCCAGCACCCAGGGGGGTCCCAGGGGTCCATGGGGGGGTCCCAGGGGTGCGGGGGGTCCCAGGGGTCCGGGGGGGGTCCCAGGGGTCCAGGGGGGGACCCCAGCACCCGGGGGGGGTCCCAGGGGTCGGGGGGCCCCCGCCGGGCCCCTCGCTCACCGCCAATTCCTCGTTCTCCCGCAGCCGCCGGAGCTGCCCCTTCCACAGCGGGGCCGGGCGGCCGTCTGGGGGGGGGGAGGGGGGGGTCTCAGGGACCTGGGTGTCCAGGACCCCCCCCCCCCCCCCGTTTTGGGGTCCCCCCCCCCCCGTGTGGGGCGGGCTCTCACCAGCGAAGCTCCAGTCGGGGCGGGTCGCGCAGGGGCCCGTACCCGGCCGTGCTGGGGGCCAAGCCCTGCCTGGGGGGGGGGCAGGGCGTGGGCATGGGGGGGTCCGGACACCCCCCCCCCCCCCAAACAGGGCCTGGGACCCCCCCAAACCCCCGCCCCCTCCCCCCACACCCCGCCCCCCGGGGCCTTACGCCACTCGCCATTGGCCGATCCGCTGGGCGGGGCGGGGCAGGGGCCGGAGGGAGCGGGCCTGGCGTTCAGCTGGGGGGGGCAGAAAGGGGTGGGGTCAATCAAGCCCCGCCCACAGCCCCCCAGCCCCGCCCACAACCCCTTAGCCCCATCTGCAATGCCTTAGCCCCGCCCACAGCACCTTAGGCCCCGCCCATAACGCCTTAACCCCGCCCACAACCCCATAGGCCCTGCCCACAAGCCCTCAGCCCCGCCCACAACCCCTTAGGCCCCGCCCACACCAGCTTAGCTCCTTCCCCTCCTGTCTTTGCTGCCCCAGGTCACGCCCCCCGGCCTCCAGGCCACGCCCATGCCCCCATTAACCCCGCCTCCATCCCATTAGCCACGCCCCCAGCTCGCTAACCACGCCCCTGTCCCCATTCA
>NW_028120923.1:0-12989 GCF_965183815.1 Platalea leucorodia
CGTTAAGGTGCAAGAGGAGGCAAGGAGATGTCAGAGGAAGAGGAGTGGTAGGAGAAGGAGGGAGGAGGTGGTGGAGTCAACGGGAGCACTGGGAAAGAACCTGAGGAGGGAGGAGGCGAGCGCAGGCAACAGCAGGCAACAGCAGGCAAAAGGCAATGGCGTCTTCCTCCTTCTTGTGCCTCCTCTTGCCTTTCATTGCCTCCTGCTCCACTTGCTCCCCTCTTCTGCTCTTGCCTCCTGCTGCCTCCTCTTGCCTTCTCCTTCTCCTCTTCGTCCCCCTCTTGCTTTCCCTTGCCTCCTTTTCTCTCCTCCTCTACTTGCCTCCTTTTGGCTTCCTTCTCCTCCTCCTCTTCCCACCACTAGCCTCCTCCTCCTCCTCTCACCTCCTGCTCCTCCTCCTCCTTCTGCCTCTTGCTTCTCTTGCCTCTTGCCTCTTCTTCCTTGTCACTCCTCTTGCCTCCTCTTGCCTCCTCTTGCCTCCTCTTGCCTCCTCCTTCTCTTGCCTCCTCTTGCTTCCTCCTCCTCCCCCTCTTGCTTCCTCCTCCTCCTCTTCCCTCCTCCTTCTCCTCCTCCTCCCATTGCCTTCTCCTCTCTCCTCTACGTTGTTTTTCTTCCTCCTCTTCCTCTCGCCTACTCTTCACCCTTCTTGCCTCCTCCTCCTCTGACTCCTCTGGCCTCCTCTTGCCTCCTCCTCCTCCTCTTCCTCTTTCTTCTCCTCCTCCTCCACCTCAGCCTCTTCCTCTTCCCTCCTCTTGCCTCTTTTCGCCTCTGCCTCTTCCTCCTCCTTTCGCCTCCTTTTGACACATCATCCTCTTGCCTCCTCTTCCCTCCTCTTGCCTCTTCTTCCTCCTCCTCTTTACTCTCTTCGCCTCCTACTCATCAGTCCTGCTCAGCTTTCCTCCTCTTGCCTAATTCTCACGCTTCCTTCTCCTCCTCCTCCTCTCTCTCTTCCTCTTGCCTCCTCCGACACCTTCTGGCCTTCTCTTGCCTCCTCCTCCACCTCCTGCTCTTGCTTCCTCTTGCCTCCTGCTCCCTCCTCAACTTCCTCCTGCTTTGCCTCCTCCTCTTCTTCCTCCTCACGTTGCCTCCTCTTTCCTCTGCGTGCATCCTCCTCCTCTTGCCTCCTCTCTCCTCCTCCTCTTGCCTTCGCTTGCTTTTCCTTGCCTGCTCTTCCCTCCTTCTCCTCTTCCCTCCGCTTTCCTCCTGGAGGAGAAGGGAAGAGGAGGAGAAGGAGGCAAGAGTCTAAATGAGGGAGGAAGAGGAGGCAAAAGGAAGAGGGGGAGCATGAGAAGTAGAGGAGTCAGGAGAAAGCAGGCAAAGGAGGAGCAGGAGGAGGAGAAGGAAGGCAGAGGAAAGAAGAGGAGGCTGAGGAAGGGGAGGCAAGGGGAGGCAAGAGGAGGCACGAGGCGTCAAGACTTGAGGAGAGGAGGCGTGTGAGGTGGAGAAGAGCAGCATGCCAAGAGGAGGGAAGAGAAAGGCAGAGGGGTGTTAGGAGGCCGAGGTAGCAGGAGGCAAAGGGAGGCAAGAGGCAATGGAGGAGGAGGCAAGGGAGGCAAGAGGAGGCAAGAGGAGGCACCGGAGCAGGGCAAAAGTAGAGGGGCGAAGAGGGCAGAGCAGGAGAGAGGAGGTAAAGGAGGAGGAGGCAAGAGGAGAAGAAGGAGGAGGAGGCAAGAGGAGGCCAAAGAGGTGGAGGCGCGAAGGTGCCGTAGGAGGCAAGAGGAGGAGGAGTATGGAAGAAGAGACAATGGGAGAAAGCAGGAGGAGGCAAAGGCAAGAGGAGCGAAGAGGAAGGACTAGGAGGAAGAGGAAGAGAAGGAGGCAAAGGAGAAGGCAAAAGGCTGGCAGGTGAAGAAAAGAGAAGGAGGAGAATGAGGCAAGAGGAGTCAAGGTGTGGGAAGAGGAGGCTGTAGGAGGCTGCAGAAGGAGAGAATGGAAAGGCAAGAGGAGGCAAGGTGAGGCCGCAGGCGGAGGCGCGAGGAGGAGGCAGCAGGATGGCCCAAGAGGCGCGAGGAGGTGCGAGGAGGAGGAGGCGCGAGGAGGAGGCAAAAAGGAGAGGCAAGAGGAGACGAGAGCAGGAGCCAGAAGGTAAAGGAGGAGAGGCAAGGATGCGAGCTGAGGTAGCAGGAGGCAACAGGACAAGGAGGAGGAGGCGATGGGCGAGAGCAGGAGGAGGGCAAAAGAGGAGGCGTGAGGAGGTGAGAGCAGGCCAGAAGGCCAAAGGAGGAGGAGGCAAGCAACAGCGCAAAAGGAGGAGGCGCGAGGAGGGCAGAAGAGGCGCGAGGAGGAGGAGGTAATAGGAGGCAATGGGAGGCAAGAGGAGGAGGAAGAGGAAAAGAGGGGAGGCTAAAAGAGGGAAAAAAGAGAGAAGAGTAAACAGAGGTTGAGTAGGAAAAGGCAAGAGGAAGAGGAGAAGTAGGCCCTAGGATGGAAAAGGAAGGAAGAGGAGGCGAGAGGAGGCTGTGGAGGAAGAGAAGGCAAAAGATCTTCATGAGGCAACGGGAGGTAACAGGAGCAGGAATAGCAGGAGGCCAGAGAGATCAACAAGAAGGTAGATGAGGAGTAGGAGAGACAGAAGGAGAAGGAGGCAAGACGAGGCATCGGGAGGCAAGAGGAGTTTAGAGTAGGATGCAAGGCAAAAGAAGGAGTAGGCAAGAGGAGGCAAGAAAAAGAAATAGGAGGAGAGAAGCGGTGGGAAATGGAGGAAAGAAGATACAAGTGGAGGATGAGGCATTTCCTGGTTTCAGCTTGGACAGAGTTAATTGTCTTCCTAGTAGCTGGTGTAGTGCTGTGGTTTGGGGTTAGGGTGAGAATAATGTTGATTGATAGACTGATGTTTTGTTTCTTGCTAAGTAGTGCTATGCTGTTGCTAAATAGTTGCTCAGTAGTGCTCACAGTGGTCAAGGACTTTTCAGCTTCCCCTGCTCTGCCTGGTGCACAAGAAGCTGGGAGGGGGCACAGCCAGGACAGCTGACCCAGACTGGCCCAAGGGCTATTCCATACCACATGACGTCATGTATGATATGAATGGCTGGGGGCTTAGCAGCTACATTATGGAATTATTTCTGTTTTCACTAAAAACAGTACCATGCTCTAACATTTATTCTCTTCTCCTTCTTGATGATGATATACTTAATTTCTTTACTTTTATTCCTCTCCTTCAGTCTTACTTGACAAGACAGCTACAACTTAACAGAATTTAGCCCTTGGCATGAAGTTTTTAGAACAGTGTTTTTTTTCTCTCATTCCTAGCTCTTTGTTATCATTTCATGGTAACACCTCTTAGATAATATTGCCCCTAATTCATTTCTGCTCTCTTTCATCCTTATTCCAAGTGTGTGCGAGAGGAGTTTATTTTTTTATCAAAAAAATGTCAAGGGACAGATCCCAAACTGGTGAAAAGCACAAAGCAGGCCGAAGATTTATGAGATGGACACTGATACAACACCATTATCTTCCTTTTGGGTCTCTGAAGACCTCATCCTTCAGCAGCATGCCTCAAAGGTCTCAAGTCCCTCCACCTGCCCTGTAGGTCAGCACTGAAGGTGAAATCACTGCGGTCAGAGGTGGTGTTTTGATTCTCTTCTCAGCCTAAAGCATCACCTGGGTCAGGAGATATTCCAGGACACCTCAAGGGGCATCATGCTCCTCTGGACCCAAAAGGGGAATCTCAGGTGTCATGGCATACCAATACTTGTGTTCAGGGACCTGGTCAAAACACCCATCTCCTTTTTGCTTGAGTTTCCTCAAGTAACCCTTGAGTTGATTCCCATCCACTGCTGGTTGTCCTCCTCCACAGGAGGAGAACACAGGGGGCATCCCCCATCCTCATCCTCCTTGCCAGTCTCTCCAGCAGAGCCTGTATTCCTCCACTGCAGAACCCCATGTGAGCAAGCTGTCCCACCACATCTCATTTCATCCAAAGCCGTCACAGTTGTGTGACAAGCCACGGGGCTCCAGCTCCTCCTGCCTCTGATCCACCTCCTCCTGGCCCTGATCCACCTCCTCCTCCTCCACAGCTCAGCTGTGGCACTAGGGTGGAGTGCAGACTTCGAACAGGGAAACCTGAGCAGTGACCCTGACCAGAAGACCATTGGACAGCGAGCTGTGCTGCGCTGCACATACAGCCTGGCCTTCACGCCTGTGCCATGCAGAACGGAGCCTTTGGCCGCAGGACAACTTCAGCAACTCATTGTCTCAGAGGAGCCCGCAGGCAGCTCCCACTCAGTACTGCCCTTACACCTCCTGCCTGGCCTCGCCTGTGTCTAACAATGCAGCAAGGAGTTCTCATGAGAACATCGTTTCTGTTAGACTGTAGAGGTGATTGAAAGAGTTCTTCTTTTGTAATAAATGCCTCCAGTAGCTTGAATGATCAAAACAGGGGAATGGCTTCTATGGGTGGGGTGCGCATGGCATGCTGTGTGTGGGCCAGAGGCCTGTTCAATGCTACACCACCTGGGGTTCCCACTATCTAAAAGGGACCTAAGATGATCTGCATGATGCTCTCTTCATAGTGTTAGTGCTTATGAACAGCATGTTAAATGATACCTCGCAGAGTCTGACTGCCTTTCTTACTCGAATTACAATGAACCAGTGGTGAAAAACACTCTCTCGGCACCCTTGCATGCAGCCCCTCCAGTCCCATGGACTGGTAAGGGTGCAGTTTGCTCAAGGAACCCCTGGCTTGATCCCCATCCACTGCTGGTTGCCCTCCTCCAGTGTCCTGCCTCAAAGCACCGAGGCCTGGGAGACCTCGCTGGTGGTAACTGAGGCAAAGAGGATGTAGAGTATCTCAGATCCATCTACACCTACTCTTACTAAATTTAGCAGTGGTCTCACAGCATTTCTCACTCTTCCTTAGCTCTTCCTGAAGTAGCAACAGCTCATCTTAATGCCCTTGGATTCCCTTTGCAGCTTCAATTAAGTTTTGAGATGAACCACGTCAGTGCTTGGATTATGCTGTCCTTGAAGACAAGATGTATCCAGGCACGCTGTTAACATGATTGGCCTGTTCCTTGATTGAATCACCAAGGGAGGGAGTAAAGACCCCGGTGTGGGGTGCTTTGTGTTCATGCAATGCAGGCAGCTGTTGTGTAGAGAAGGGACAGACCTTGCTTCTCTGATGGCACCTGATGGCTGATGCCTCTGACTGATGGCATCAGCCAATGGCACACAGGCACCAAATCCCACTCGCTGCGATGCCATCAGGGGTGTCTGTCACACACCCGCCCTGAATGGGGATTGCTTTCCTGTAGGTGCTGTGCTGTCCCTGCCAGCCCTGGCATCTCAGGTTGCTCTGTGGGCCTGCGTTTGAAAATTAGATTGAGTCAACACCCAGAATTCTGTAAGGCAATGTGGGGATGAACATGAGGCAACTGCCAACACAGTGAGTGGAGACCTAGTAAATACAGCTCATGGAGAAGAGAAAGAGAGAGCCTGAGCTCTCCCTATGGCACATGACTCCATTCCATCATAGGAATACCTCCATAGGCCACCCTGAACATAATGAGTAGGGACAGGTTCCGTTGCCCTTAATTTGGGCATCAGCTGTCATTTTAGTTGGCCAAAGAAAACTCCCAAGAGCCTCCAAGAAGATGCTGTCAATGTCTGATGTTGTCCTGTCTCTACATCTGCCTGCACCTATCTTCAGTCTCTTTCTATTGCTTGCACCTATCTTTGACCACCTCTAGCACCTCAGCTGTGACCACACATTTGCACCTGAACAGCTCACTCCTGGCCTCCACCACCATTAATTACCATGGGAGCTGAGGCAAGGAGCTCACACGCAGGTGCCTATTTAATGCCCACCTGAACAGAGGCAAGAGGAATCCCACCTCCTGTGGGTTGGTGGTGTGCATGGGAGGGAGTGGAGTCCCCTGCCAGCCCCAGGACTACAAACCATGGAGAGGATGCCTTGCCTGCCTCAGTTGAATCCCTTTCCTCAGCAGGGGTAAAGGAGAGCCCTGTTGCATGTCCTGTCTAATGATGGGCCAAGAAAAGTTGATATTTGCACCTAACTCTGTCTCTCTGCAGGGAAATAACACTGCTGGAAAGAAGCGTCTCTCCCCAGGTGAGGGAGGGCACATCAGTGATGCCTTCAGCCTGTTTCACAACAGCTTCCCCTGGAGTCCCAGGGACAAATCAAGGGAGACCAGAGGGGGCAGAGAAATTGCCACCTTGGGCTGGTCCTCTGCTGCTGAGCTGGGCCAGGCTCCTGGGACACAGGGAGCTCATGGGAAACAGCTCTGCCCAGGAGCAGCAGCTCTGCAAAGCGCAGCAGGGCTGAGGGCACTGCCTGCAGGCACCAAGGGGAGAGGAGCAGGGCAGGGAGAGCTTAAAGGCAGTCTGGGGTGTAAGGGAAGTTGAGAGCTCACTGGGGGAGAAATCTTCACAGCCCTCTACGTGGTAAGTATCTGCATGAAGGGCAATGTACCTGCAGCTGGTGGAAAGATCTCCAAAAGCTGGTGCATCCCACAGTCAGGAGGACTGCCCCAGTTTCTCTAGTGTAGAGGAGAAGGACGTGCTGCACAGCAGGGCTTCCCTGCTGCGCCCTCAGAGGGACAGGGCATCACAGCTGCCTTCTCCCAGGGACAGCTGCAGGGGGTGAATGTTTGTGTGCAGCCAGGGGTGCAGCAGACACACAGAAGGTCAAGGCAGAGTTTGCCATAAAGGGATTTCCTGAGCCTGTGTTTTCAGTTCCCTACTCTGAGGGCAGGGAACAGGAGCAGGGGTGGGGCTGGGGAAGAGAAAGAGAAATAGAAAAGGACCTGTCAAGTTTGGACAAGTCATTGAGACTCCTGAGCTGTAACTTGGAGTGGCCAGTAGGTCATCTAACAGCCTCCTAAAGTGCCTTCAGCCCCTCCGCTGCCTAGGGGCAGCACCAGCATCACCTCTGCTGCACCATCAGGGCTGTTCTGACCTGCCCTTCTGAACCTCCCAACAGGAACATGTGCCCAGCCAGTGCCCTGCAAACAGGCAGGTTTCTGTAGGGCCAAGGGGAGTGCGCAGAGGTTGGCATGGGGTCTGTGAGCGCTGACAGGGAAAAGACATGGCACAGGGAATCACTTCCCAGGAGGAAAATCTCCAGGCAGCAGGGTTACGATCAGGGAATGAGAGGAAACTTACTTAAAAGAGCAATGTTGTGGGAGGGAGAATTCAGAAACCTCCGTATCATCCCCTCCAATGCAGACCCCTGCCTCTGAGCAAGCCCCCTTGCCTCCTCTCCCACCCACCAAAGCCTCTGCCCTCAGGGCTGGGGGCTCCAAGCCATGAACCACCTCCTCTGCAGCCAGAGCTCCAGCAGAGCCGTGGTGCAGCTCTCCAGCCATGGGCCCAGTTCCCTCTGCAGAGCACAGG
The DNA here is from genome assembly GCF_965183815.1 of Platalea leucorodia. Taxonomy (NCBI): domain Eukaryota; kingdom Metazoa; phylum Chordata; class Aves; order Pelecaniformes; family Threskiornithidae; genus Platalea; species Platalea leucorodia. The sequence goes on from NW_028120923.1 coordinate 7,354, forward strand.
GGCTGAGAGCAGCTGCCCAGCAATGTTGGGGTCTGGGAGGTGGCGTGCACAGCTGGGGAAGGGTAACGCTCTCTGAGTGCCCGACTGCCTCTGCCCTGGCCTCTCTCAGCCAGAACCTCCCTGTATTTTTCCTTCTTTCTCCGCTTGTCTATGTGATTGCTCTTGTTATCCTGGTCTTGCTGTCACGCTCTCTGGGGGTGGCAGTTTCAGCTGCAGACTCACACACTAATCCTGTGGGGCCTTTTGTGCAGGTGTGTCCCTGGGAACAAGTGTCCCAGCCTTCCTCTCATCTGTGAGGCTGTGGACAATGCAGGCTGTGGGGCTGGGGCATGAACTGGTTTGCCCTTAGTGAGATACCATCATGAAAAAACTGAGGCATCTCCTCGAGGTATCCTTCCAAGCTGTGAGCTGCCCTCCAGAATGCAAATCTGTCCCATAGCATCTTTGTGTTACCTGGAAGCCCCGTGGAGAAGCACAGAGATGCAATGGCCAAGGAAATGCTCTTGGGTTGGTGAAATGAGCCCTGTGTGTCCTTGGCTGGAAGTGGGCTGCTGAGGCCTTGAGAAAGGGTGGGACATTTAGTGGTCTGCACTGGATCCCTCTGCTCTCAGCAGTGTCTGCTGGCTTTTCACAGGAACACAGCAGTGTGATCGCCCTCAATCTCAGAAAGGTGCAAGGCCAGGGCCTCTCGGACTGAGGGACAGACCAGCTCCCCTCACTCTGCTCTAATCTCAAGGCAATCCTCTTGCCTTGCAGGATTCGCTCTGTTCTCCCTGAGTGCAACAGAAACATTGAGGGTTTCTGACATCCCAAAACAATCCTCAAGCAAGAGGGGGGAAATTCTTTTTAAAAAAACCTTTCAGTCTGCCTTCTGCATTCCTCATTCCTTAGCACCGGGAGTGCAGATGCTGACAAGCCCTTCTGCATTAGGGATGGTTTCATCTGACAAAGCTGAATACTAGGATTGGGCCGTGCTTCCACCATTCCCATGAACGCACTGCTGCAGAGCAGGGCTGACACCTCAGCAGCCAGAGGGCAGAGGCCCAGCTCCTCACGGCACATTCAACCAGCGCAAAGCACAGCTTCAGCCATGGAGCTGAAGGAAGGTCTCCTAGAAAAGGAAAATGTGTGTGTGTTTATGCGTGTTTGTGTCCAGCAAGGGGAGGGTCTGTAGGAAATGGCTTTTAGTTTTGCTCAGAAAAGTCTCCCCTAACTTGTCAATGACTTTTCCTCCTTGCACAGGTCCCCGTGCCCAGAGGCAGCAAATGTCCAGTGCCAGCTCCATCACCGAGTTCCTCCTCCTGGCATTCACGGACACACGGGAGCTGCAGCTCCTGCACTTCTGGCTCTTCCTGGCCATCTACCTGGCTGCCCTCCTGGGCAACGGCCTCATCATCACCGCCATAGCCTGCGACCGCCATCTCCACACCCCGATGTATTTCTTCCTCCTCAACCTCGCCCTCCTTGACCTGGGCTCCATTTCCACCACTGTGCCCAAAGCCATGGTCAATTCCCTGTGGGACACCAGGGCCATCTCCTACCAGGGATGTGCTGCACAGGTCTTTCTGTTTGTCTTTTTGATGGCAGCAGAGTTTTCTATTCTCACCATCATGTCCTACAACCGCTACGTTGCCATCTGCAAACCCCTGTACTATGGGACCCTCCTGGGCAGCAGAGCTTGTGTCCACATGGCAGCAGCTGCCTGGGTCAGTGCGTGTTTCTATGCTGTGCTGCACACGGCCAATACATTTTCACTCCCAGTCTGCCAAGGCAATGCTGTGGACCAGTTCTTCTGTGAAATCCCCCACATCCTCAAGCTCTCCTGCTCAGATGCCTACCTCAGGGCAGTCTGGGTTATCATGGTTAGTCTCTCTGTGGAATTTGGGTGTTTTGTTTTCATTGTGGTGTCCTATGTGCAGATCTTCAGGGCTGTGCTGAAGAGCCCTTCTGAGCAGGGACAGCACAAAGCCTTTTCCACATGCCTCCCTCACCTGGCCGTGGTCTCCCTGTTTATCAGCACTGCCATGTTTGCCTACCTGAAGCCTCCCTCCATCTCCTCCCCATCGCTGGATCTGGTGGTGGCAGCTCTCTACTCAGTGGTGCCTCCAGCAGTGAACCCCCTCATCTACAGCATGAGGAACCAGGAGGTTAAAGACACATTGAAGCAGCTGATTCAATCAGCTCTTTTCACCAGCATTAACCTGCTCGTGTCTCTTCAGAAGTGATTTCAAATTCATCTCCGGAACTTCCTGTGTTTTGGGCAACTGATCTGTGATAACCGCGTCTGTCCATGCCTGCATGCACTCCACTCCACCAGAGGCCTGAACCCAGCCTGTCTGACCCAGAGGCCTGTTCACATGTGGCTGGCACAATGGTACAGCTTGCCTCCCATGTCACATCTCTGGAATAAAAGGGGATTTCCTCAGTGCTGGTGCCTGGAGGTTGGGCTCTTCTGCCAAAGCTGAGGTCAGGCTGAACAAATTGCCCCCACAGTGCCATGCTGCTTTGCTTGGCTTCTCCATGGGATGGGGAGAGGAGGGCATGGGGCAATGTGTTAGAGAATGGGCCTGGGCTGAGCCTTCACCTGTGGGTGCCCAGTTCCTCTGGAGATGGTGAATGATTAACAGGGATCTGCCTGGGACATCACCCCATGGGTTTCAGGCACCACAGCCCACTCGCTCTGCAGAGCAGTACCAACAGCTTGGGGCCCTGTGGAGAGCACAGGGAGGGGGTAGGAGCGGCACGTCAGGCCAGCATGGACAAACTTCCCTGGTGAAAGGCTCTCTGGGGGCAGGGACATGCCTGGAGAAGAGCAAAGAAGATACCCTCTGCTTCCAGGGGGTTATAAATGACAAAGAGAAATCTATTTCTGAATGCACCAGCTCAGGCAGGCTTTTCTATTGCTTGGGCAGCCGGAGCAGCCTGAGGATCCCCTGGGCCAGGAGTCTTTTCCTGGGAGAGGGGCTGGCACAGAGGGGCTTGCTGGCAGTGGACAATAAGGATGTCTTGGAGACAGGAGCAGCCACTGGCTTCCATCTCCTCATGCCATGGCTGGCCCTCAGCCCTGCACCTGATGGGGAGGCTGAGACACCTCTCTGCCTCCCAGGAGCTACTGTGACCTTCAGAGGGGCTGGGGCTGTGGGGTTGAGTGTGCAGAGCTCTGCAGTACCCATCAATGGGCACTGCCATCGGGTGAGCCCAGAATGGGCTGCTTTTCTGGGCTGGACAGGGGGGAGATGGGTAGGGGGTGGGAAGTGATGGGGAGAGCCGGAGAGGGACTGGGCTGGGCTGGGAAGTGCTCAGGAGAGGAACCCACTGAAGTTAGCTGAGCTGTCTGACCTTGCAGGGTGAGGGCTCACACCAGGGGTTGGTGCTGCAGAGCCAGGGCTCGTGGAAGGGAGCTGAGACTTGCAGACACAGGAGAGAGGAGGCTACTCTGTGCCTTTGGTGCCATGGAGAGTTGGGGCAGGTGCCCCAGGGCATTTGTAACCCCCCAGCCTTTCTCCCTGGCCATTTCCAGCACTGGCAGCACACCCCAAGTTCATGGGTGAATTGTCCTGTTTGGCCATTTCCAGCCTCCTGCTGGGCTCAGTGCTTGAATCCCTCTGCTTGAAGCAAAGGACCTCCAAGATGGTCAGGGACTGGAGCACCTTTCCCCCGAGGAGAGGCTGAGGGAGATGAGCCTGTCCAGCCTGGAGAAATGAAGGCCGAGAGGGACCTCACTGTGGCCTGCCAGTACCTACAAGGACTTGATGGAGAATAGAGAGACAGGCTTTTCACCATGGGGCATGGCGAGAGGACAAAAGACAGGGGGTGGAAGGTGAAAGAGGAGAGATTAAGCCTGCAGATAAGGAAAGTATGTTTCAGCGTGAGCTGAGCCAAGCGTTGGAGCAGGTCACCCAGAGATGCTGTGCAGACTCCATCCTTGGAGGTTTCCAGACTCAGACTGGATCAAGCCATGAACAACCTGGTCTGACCCTTTTTTTTCTGACAGGTTGGACTGCAGAACTCCTGAGATCCCCTCCAACTTGAACTGATCCTATGGTGTCAGGCCCCTTCTCTGAGAACCACAGAGCAAATGTTTATGGGGCAGGAATCTTCCTGTGCTGTATGTGACCACCTAAACTAACATCTCAGCCAGCGAAAAGAGGTCGATACCCCAGTGTGACTCTCTCTCAGCAAAGACTGAGGGGTATCGCTGACAGTCCTGGGCAGGAACTGTCTTGGGGGCACAGGGCTCTGAGCAAGACACAAAATGACCTTTTCTTTAAATGCTGCTAACCTGAAAAGAAAAATGTTTAGAAAATGTGAGTAAACATAAAACAAAGAATTAAACAGAAAGCTGCAAAGCAAAGAAAATGTTTGAAAACACTTTTCAGCTTTTAAATTTTATTGTGGTTGGATGTAGGACCCAAATGCCTTCAGCTACAGGGACACAGACACCTCCTGCCAGTGCAGATGCCCTGGGAACCCCCTGCCCAGCCTCTGCCTGCAGATCCCGAGGGGCTCTGCTCTCCCACACGTCCTGCCTGAGAGCTGCCAGCCCCAGGCAAACACCTCAGGTACACGGAGGACTCTAAAAGCCGCCCTGGATGTTTTATGGTCAGGCAAACAAGGTCTGCCTGGAAAGGTGAACAAATCTGCAACACTGAGAAAAAAATAGGAGCCCATTTTCACCAGCTGAAACAATTGAGTACTTTTAATATAGTGGCAGGGTTTTCCCATCATGCCAGAATGGGAATTTGCAGGGAGTGCATTAATCATAGGAGAAAAAATATTGATCTCCTGTACTTGCATTATGGCTGCTCTATCTATTATATTACGCTGCGTATTCAATCTCCCTTATCTTTCAGGTCTTCCCACCTCCCTTGATTAAATGACCATGTCTAAGGGCACCTTCTCAGCAGAGGTAGCAGGACATTTGCCCTTCCCATTGCTCTCCAGGCTCCCCTCTCCCCCTGCTTTTTGTTCATTCAGATGCCTCCCAATTATCTCGTTGATGCTTTGAGCTTCAGGGACTTAGAAACTCGCCCCATCTTTCAGGAGTCAAATGAACTCTTTCATCAGCTCCTTCATGGCATTTATGTCTATCCCTTCCTATCTCTCTGTCAGAACCAGTTCTTGTGTGCTCTCGTCGTTGGCCATCTCCACCCCAGGATGTCCTATGCTGTCCCACGGCTGTGCCTGTTTCCCTGCAGGCTGTAGACACACGATCCACTTCCCCACCTTGCTCTCATCCTCCCATGTCCCTGCCTGTACCAATATCTCTCTCTGAAACAGAAAGCCATGGGCTGATCGCAGACAAACACCACCACCCCCAGTGACCCGTTGCACCACGCCACTACCCTTCAAGTGACATTTCATCTTCCTCATGCCCAGGCTCAGGCTCCAAAGCTTTTCCTTCCTCATGCTCTTTCCTCTACAAAGGAAATCTTCATCCTCCCTGAAACCACCTTTCAAGCGATTGCAGGCTCCTACAACCTTGCCCTTGGCCTCTATGCCATGAGGCCAAAGCAGCCCAGGTCCCTCGGTCTCTCCACACAAGCCATGTGATTCAGCCCCTTCAGCCCAGCTTGGCAGGCCACCTCTGGACCTTCTCCAGTTCCTCCCCACTCCTGCAGAACATGGAGCCCCAC